>NC_022023.1:31546731-31556215 GCF_000317375.1 Microtus ochrogaster | reverse complement strand
TCTGTTCCTCAAGCCTCTTCTTGCCTTGGTGGGTTCTTGCACACACATGCTGGATACACAAGCATCCATTCAGGTCAAACATCAATACACATACAAATAAATACATGAAATGACATAAAAAGAAAGGGAATAGACTAGGGAACATCCAGTACTACCTTGAGTTAGATTAGCCCAGGGTGACCTGACAAAGTACCACAAACTGGGAAACATAAAAGAAACAAATTGTCTCTCAGTTCTGGAGCCCAGGGGTCAACAAGGTTGGTTACTCCTGTGGCCTTTCCCCCTGGACTGCAGATGGCTGCTTTCTCCCTAAATCTTCCCTGGGCTTCCTCTGCATGGCTGCATCCCAAAAGCCTGTTTTTATCAGGATACTTATTATACTGGATTATGTTCAATAAATATGGTTTTGTTTTAATTTGTTTCTTTGAATAGATTATCTCCAATTAATGCCCATTATAAGTTCAAAAGGGCTAAGACTTTAGCATATAGATTTTGAGGGGACACACTTTGGTTCATAAAATGTTATTATGTATTTTATCAAATTTTGGACTCGATTATAATAGTGATTATATGTGTGATTTTTACTTCCTAAAAGTTTAGTTGTTTGAGGTCACTTATGGTATAAAAATATTAAAGAGGAAAATTCTAGAATAAGCAGTACAGCCCGGCGGTGGTGGAGCATGCCTTTAATCCCAGCACTTGAGAGGCAGAGGCAGGTGGATCTCTGTGAGTTCAAGGCCAGCCTGGTCTACAAGAGCTAGTTCCAGGACAGGTTCCAAAGCTACAGAGAAACCCTGTCTCTAAAAACAAAAATTAATTAATTAATTAATTAATTAATTAATAATCAGTACATAAGCCTTTAGTTGCATGGCACCTCAGTGATCAAAGTTTCTGTTGTCTTCCACTGTCTCTCACCCTGGCTGTGAACCATTGCTGTGACCAGTGCGTCCCTGCTGTATGTGTCCCCAGCCATGTAGTAGCTAACTCAGTTATGACCTTACTCTAAGAAGGATAAACACAACGGGGTAGAGACCACCCATACAATTTTTGTTGCCGGCGGTAGCTCTAATTTATTTACATTTGCCATCTGTGTGCTTTGGTTACAGGGTTCAGCATGACCATGGCTTCAGGCATTGAATGGAGTAGCCTGTCCCTGACAGACGGGGGCGCTGCTGCGTCTGTAGGTGAGTGTGTGCATCGGATTGGAATGGTCGGTAAGTTAATTTTCTAAGCTGATAGAAACAGCATTGAGCTGGAGATGCGCTGCTCTGAAACACCCTCCTCTGCAGTGGGCAGAAATCAGAAGCATCTGAAGCCCGCTGGGAAAAGTGTGAAGGGCCTCGGCGAAGGCTGTTTTGACCCTTTTGCTCTCTCCACTTAGGTTTCGTTTGCTCTCCAGGATGTTGAGGTTGCGGGTCTGAGCTCCCACTTCCCACTGCCCGTCAGACTGGGATGCTCCCAAACCTTGAGGTACTGGGGGTTTGGGGGTGCGCAGGCTTTTCATCTCCAGGGCTCAGGATCTCCTCCCCTCTTCCACCTTCCCTCCAATTTTCTATTCTGTCACCAGATGCAGAAAGACTATTTTAGCAGTGTTTGAAATCAGATTAAGCCTACCTGAGCTCAAAGTCAACTAACTGACTGAGTCATCTCTATTACTTCAGCAAAACCACATTTGCTGCGTACTTTGGCATGTAGCTTTTGCCATGTCCCTGCGATTACACTACACAGTCGTGGGCCATACTAGATTATGAGACTCTTCAAGTGACTGGGAACTTGCCCTTGTCAGTGGAGCTGTGAATTTCTGGTATCCAGTAGGGAAATTTCTACCAAAGGTCCAGCATTCTTCTTGTGTACTGTTTCCCCCTTTGCCTCTTAGGGCATTAGCGAGATTGTCTCCACTTAGAAAACGTACTTCAGGGACATGTTTCCTCCTTTCTCCTGGAAGATGCACTGGGCTTGGTTCTGTGAACTCCGTGAGCTAGCTTTGCCATCCTGCTCGACTCTTTCTGGGGAGTTAATTAAAGCATTCATTCTTTATTCACACGAGATCCCGGGCTTGCTTTGTGAGCAGGGCAATAGGGTTTTCCACATAGCTTGTCCTTGTAGCTTCTGAGCTTTTTTTTAGCCCTTCTCTCCAGACTCCTACTGTCCTCTAAGATCACCCATGGCTCTGCTTTGGAACAGGATAGAGCAAAGGCTGGCCGGGTGCATGACCTTCTGTCTCCGTAGGTTTGTGCTCAGTGCTATCTTGAAGAAGACCTTCGTGGCAACCATTTTGCCCTGGGTGAATTCTTTTAGAGCAGGCAGTGATTTAAAAATATCCAATAATCCAAAAGAAAACCGCATAGCTGTGCTATTTTTCTTACGAAGGCTGGTGGGCAGGAGGGAAGAGGGCTGGATTTTTGTCTCCGTTCATCAACTGTGGAAACATACAAGCACAGACCACTTGGCAGACGTCACTGTGACCAAGCTTTCCTAGCTCATCTAAAGGACAGCAGATCCGATCTCATCACTGCCTGGTCTGCGCAGGAGTCCAGAGCCTTGTGCTCAGTAAGATTTATGAGCATCTGCATTTCTTCTGGCATGGCCCTGCAGATCTTGTAGCCAAGTATACCCACTGGATACTTCTTGCACAGTTAAGTCTCTGGTTTGGGCTATCAACTAGCTAGGAGCATGCATTCTCACATGGGCTGGCTACCTCCTTCACTGTCCTATCTAGGATATTAATCACGTAGAGTTTCCACTGTGTATAGGCTACTTAGCCATCAGCCCCTCGGTGACTAAATAGATTATTCATTCGATCGGCTATTATCACGTTACAGCTCATGATCAAGTGATTCTTGTTGTACTTCATACTGTCCTAAACACCAAGAATTGACCCTGCCAGCTCAGAAATTGTCATAAGAAATCAGAATGCTTTCCTTGAGTGGCAAGGTGGAAGTTCTCAATAAGAAACAAACAATCATATGCTAAAGTTGCTGACCCACAGAGGAACAGATGGCAGGCTAGTTCATCCTCAGCTAGCACTCAATCCATTTTCAGGAACATCTGCCCAGGACTGGAGCCGCCCACATCAGAATGGGCCATCTTACGTCATTGAACTATCTTGCCCCCCATGGAGCTGGGAGAGCTGGGCGAGCTGGGCGGTCTTATAGCAGTGAACTATCCTGGCACTTCCCCACAAACCAGTCTAGTCTAGACTGTTCCTCCTCTGACGTTCTCTTCTCAGAGGACTCTGGTGATATCAGGCTGAGAGTTAAAGCTACCAGGACGTAGACGTGCAGCACCGTCTGCAGCTTTTGTCCTCCACTGGGGGGATTGGAATGTATTCACACAGATAAGGAAAAAACGCGGCGTCTTTTGTGTTGTGGTTTCCTGTCTTTTTGGGAGACAAGCCAGGCCCACTCCCATTACCTCTGACCTTCCCGCAGCCACCTCACTCTCTTCCCTTCCGTTCCCTTGGTTAGTGTCTCTCTGTCTCTCTCTTCTAAGTAATAAAGGCTCAGTTATGATTTTACATATGTGACTGTCACATGTCCCTACGCCTGCCCCGCTACGGCCTGCCGGCCCCGCTGGGGATCTGATGGAGCTCACTGCTGCTCCGTGAGCATTTTAAGAATAACATTTTGCATTAATAGAAAGTATCAAAGCAATGATTTAATAATTCAGAAAATCAACTTTAAGAATAGACAAACTTGGGTTTTAATTTTTTCATTTTATTTTAAGCATATGAGTGTTTTACTTACATTTACATAGGTACACAGCATATGTACTTGGTGCCCGAAAAGTCAAGGAAAAAGCATCGGATCCCCTGGAATTTTAGATACAGTTGATTTTGAGCTGCCATGTGGGAGCTGAGAACTGAACCCAGCTCCTCTAAAAGAGAAGTCAGTGCTTTTAACTGCCAAACAACTATCTCTCTAGCCTCCGCATTAATTAATTAATCTGTTTATTATTATATAGAATTGTGGCTTCTGTTTGCTAGTTCAGGAAAGAGCTGAATTGTATGCCTTGACTTTCTACCCTCTCCTCTCTCTTTCAGTAATCAGAGCAAGTTTTCACCCAATAGACAGAGCCAGAGCTCCCTTCCTCCTCTCTCTTCCCTCAAGTTCCCATCCCTCTCTTTCTTTAATTAAAGTGGAGACTTTCCAACCAGCTCTTGTGTCTCTCGGTGTCCATTTACCCGGAATAGTAAAAAGTCAGACAGCAGGATGATACCGCAATTGCTTCTTTGTTGATTTTCACTTCCTTCTCAGCTTGCCTTTACTAAGCATTGACCACAGGCAGATCTTCACAGATGCAAATTCTGCAGCTCCCTCACAGATCCACAGCTTCCTGGGAGGATACAACAAGCAGATAGATAACAATGTATCAGGAGGCAGAGACGAAAAGAAGCCACAGCCGGCTGAGGCCCTGGGAAGAAAGAGACCAAGCCTGAAGGAAGCCATACTGAAGGCGGGCAGTTGTTGGGGAGTGCTCCTCTAGAGCAGGAAGAACAGCGCGGGTAGAGGCAATGAGAGCAGAGGCTGGATTGCAGGGTCACTGTGACAATGGGCAGGTGAGGCCTTAGAACAAAGGGCTTTGGATAATAAGTTCAAGTGGGCAGATGTGAGCCTGCGTTCCTGAGAGACTTGCAGACGGTTGCTGAGCAGGGGCATAGAAGGATAAAATGGAACTTTAGAAAGATGGCTATGCCTTTAGAACTCTGGGAAAACAGCACTGCTACCTCAGTAACAATATTTATATCAGCTACCAAGGGCAAGAAAGGGATGGTGTGGAATGATGCTGGAGTTTGCCACTTGCACGTGGAAAAACGATAATCAGATTGTCAAGAACATTGAAACTGATAGTATAGGTTTGCACACCAGGCAGAAAAACAGCCGTAAGGGCACTGATAAGAGCTGATACAGAAAGACATCTGATTCCTAAGACGCTTTAAACGTTTTTGGTCCTGGGATATGTAGACCTCTTCTTCCTCCACCTCCTCAGTTGCCTCTTCCCTGTGTCTTCCTCCCCTTCCTGGACTATCAGCCACATTTATTCCCAGACACTCCTTGGATAGCCGTCTCTCTCCTCTCTATGACCTGCGACTTTGATTTCTTGCAGGCCTCGTCTGTTGGCTTTCTCTATCTGGGTCCCTATCACTAGTTTCTTATTTTATGGTTTCATTCAAAGACATTTCCCTTAGGGGCTCAAGGCGTGGTCTACAGTGGCAGCCTGTAGAGTGCTGATATCCGGAAAGAAACTTTGATTTTCTATTTGCCTATTATGGTTTGGTGTTGAAGACTGGCCTCAACATAAACCCTTCTTACCAGGGTAGGGGCATGAGAAAAGAAAGACCGAAACCACAAGGCAGCATCAGGAGGGAGGTTCAGAGATTATTCACAGTTTTTATATCAAATGTAAGCTGGGAAAGAAGATAACATGATAGCAGGAGACTTCCCATTACCAGAGCTTTCTTAACTTCAAAAAGGGGCTAGACAGCCACCTCCCGAGCTAGGTGTGATTAAGCCTTGTTATTCCCCAAACTCTCTGATGGTCAGATAAGGTGAGAAATGGGTCTGCATTTTGGCCCCCATGGTTTGGGTCTTAAATGTCTCCAAACACCTATGCATTTGTCAGGGACCAGCCACGACAAAAATACCTCTTGCCAGGATAGAGGGGATTTAGAAATATAGTAAAGAATAGGAAGATGCAAAAATAAATAAATAAATGACTGAAAAACATATACGATAGTATTGGGAGGGAATTCAAGTGAGTACTAAAAATTCGCCTGTGCTTAATTTCCCATTGCTTCAAATACTCCTGACCTCAAAGTGTAGGAGTAAGTCAAAATACTGCATTAATATGATACAAGGAAATGAACTTACCAGTTAGAAGTCCTGGCTACATTCATAGTTAAGCATTCTCTGGCTAGAACAAAACAAGTCACCAAGTCACGCTCACACCCTAGACCAAAAAATTCTATAGGCAAACTACTCCCTAGGTGGAATCCCAAGTAATCTCCATAAAGGGGAACTGGAACTTAGTTGGAACCTTAGACTCTTGTTTGAGGTAGGAACGATCTAATTCTCTCTATTCCTGCAGCACAAAGTCTTGCTATTAGCCACACCTGTTGACAATAACCTTGAGAGAGCAGAACTCTGTACCAGCAACTAGGTGGGACCATTGTTTAGAGGCAGAAGCACGACAACCTTGACGGAACTAAAGGAAAGTTCCAACTGACTCTCTAACCAAGGCTGTGTTGAAAATGCCTAGGAGGCCTCTCTTGTGCCTGGCGTAGGAAAGACACTTGACTGGTTGTGCGATGCTCAGTAAAAAAAATAAAACCTGGGGGTGGATACATTTGTAAGAGGCTGCAAGTTCTGTTTCTTTGTCTTCCTCTGCAGAGTCCCAGAGCTCATTAAAATGCTGAAGATAGCCGGGCAGTGGTGGCGCACGCCTTTAATCCCAGCACTCGGGAGGCAGAGGCAGGTGGATCTCTGGGAGTTCGAGGCCAGCCTGGTCTACAAGAGCTAGTTCCGGGATAGGCACCAAAGCTACAGAGAAACCCTCTCTTGAAAAAAACCAAAAAAAAAAAAAGTACTAAAATGCTGAAGATCCAGGGGATCCCTCAGCAAAGACACTGGCTAAGGAATTTACAAAGTAGTTAATTAACATCAGACTCAACAACCCTTTTGCTACCTTGTACTCAAAGTCTGACAATTCCTTCTTTTCCCCAGTGAGGAGCAAGGGTAAATACCCAGGAGTTGTAGTAGAAAGGTGGTATTGCCCAGTCATCTCTCTGAGAGATGCTGGATTTCTTTCTATGAGCAGCAGTGATTATCTGATGCCTGGTGAATTATAGCACGAATAGCCTATTTTGTGCACAGGAACTAGACTGTAGTCTTGGACAGCTGTGAGCAAACAGGAGCAAATATTCAGCAAGATTTCTGTGGTGGTTTAAAAGAAAATGGCCCCCAAAGGATGAGGCGCTAATGGAATGTGTGGTCTTTTTGGAGTAGGTGGAGCCTTATTGGAGGAAGTATGTCATTGTCTGGGTGGGCGTTGAGGTATCCTAGGCTCAAGCTATTCCCATTGAGTCAGTTCGCTTCCTGTTGCCTGTGGGATCAAGATATAGCTCCTTCTGCACTCTCAGTGACTTCTCCAGCACCATGTCTGTCTGCATGCTGCCGTGTTCCACCATGATGATAATGGACTACACCTCTGAAACTGTAAGCCACCCAACTAAGTGTTTTCCTTCTTGAGAGTTACCATAGTCATGGTATTTCTTCACAGCAATAGGAACTCTAAAACATTTCACAATAATTTTAATTTATTTCTAAATTAGCCTTTTGTTTTGCTGTGTTGATGATTAAACCCAGGACCCCAAACATGCTGAGGAAGAACTCTCTTCTGGAGTTACTCTCCCAGCCTAATAATTGGAATTTACTATGTAGATCAGACTGGCATGCAATTAATTCGCATACATCCTCCTGCCTCTGCCTCTCAGTGCTGAATTAAAGGTGTGTATCAGCACACCTGGCAACATTAGACATTTTTTTTAAAGGATCTAGTTTACAGTTTTTCATAGTCATTCAATTTTTCTGTAGTGCACTGACTTGAACCCCATAGAGTCATACCCTAATCCTAGTTTCTAATATTAACAGAGTATCAGGGATATAATTCATTTAAGATGATTCAGAATTTGCTGCTTTGAACTCCTTTACATTTTCATAAGTGAGAATGACGTGCAGGAATATAGATATGCATCTGTAAACATATATGTTTATGTATGTGTCTGGGGAGCTGATAGATAGTTGTGTTTTGGAACTAAATTCTGTGTTTTGTATAGTTACTAACTGGTACTATTACTTGACTATTGCCAACCCCTCAAAAAAAAAATAAGAATAACTTGCACAGAGAAAGTATACTTTGAAGAGGATTCTTTTGCTGACCTGTACCAGCTCTTTGGTGACTTACAGGGTTTGAAAAGCTTTACTTAGAGAATCTTTGGCCCACAGACTCCAACTAAGTAGGGCTCCTAGGAGATCACAGAGACTAAAGGGACCATCATGGAGCCTTCACGGATCTGTGTGAGGTCCTCTGCAGATATGTTATGGTTGTGATGCTTTGTATTTCTGTGAGACTTCTAACAGTGAGTGTAGGGGTGTCTCTGACTCTTGCAGCTGTTCTTGGGATTGTTTCCCTCCTACTGGTTCGCCTTGCTTACCCTTGATATGAGGGTTTTCGTCTAGTCTTATTTTATCTTTTTATGCAGTGTTCGGTGGATATTCCTGGGAGGCCTGATATTTTCTGGAGGGAAACAGAGTAGATCCGGGGAACAGGGGAGGGGCTGAGGAGAAGGAGGAGTGGAGAGAGGGTAAACTGAGGTTAGGATGTATTGAAAACAGCAATAACAACTGCAATAATAAATAAATAAATAATACATAGAATATCTTTTGTGTATGTGTTTAACATGCTTAGCCTATAGCTAGTGCTCAGTTTGAGCATTATGGCATGCAGGTAAAAACATCTAAAAAATTAATTGAAGACATTGTTGATATTATTGACTAAAACAATAATGTGAAAATTATTCAATATGGATTCTATCTTGTTAATAATGAAACATATTTTATTGAATCAGTATTTTTCTTCAGCAGAGCTGATGATTGAGGTAATCCTAGAAACATGGAGACTGGGATTCTGTCTGCACTTGGTCAGAAACACTGCTGTTCAGGCATTAAATATAGATCACAGAGAATTATATTTGAGTACCTCAGCAAAGCTTTAAAAATAAGAAATAAAATGCTGAAGCTGTAATCGTCATACCATGGACAGTACACAGCCCTTCATGTGGCCTTTCTCCGGGGTTTGTCCAGACAACAGTCCACTCCCACGAGCCCTGGAAGAGAATGTAAAACCCAGCAACTTCACTGCTCAACAAAGGTTGAGCATCACCTCATCACTGCTGGGTTTGAAGTTCAGGCCATGTGTTTGATGACACCCATGAGTTTCAAGTTATAAAAACAGAACCAAGAATGACAGCTTTTAAAGTATTTTCTAAGTCTAAGTTTACCAAGGTAACGGGCAAACACCCACCCTGCAGTTGTGTGCTTTTGTAGACCCCAGTGATTCTCAACAGAGCAGAGGGGAAATTCATCAGGTCTGAGGCAATCAAATCCCAGCCTACCCTAGCTTTTCTTTGTTCTGTGGTCTTTGGGTGAATATCACAGGCACTCTGAAGGAGGTTCATGCTATTTTGTTTGCAGTTCAGACACACCACACACTTGTGATTGTCACAGGCCTAGCTACAAGTATTTTTCTGCTATTGGTCCTGTTCTCTTATTGGATAACACAGGGCCCACAAACAGGGGTGGGTCTCTTAGTCTACTTAGAGATCTTTTTTTTTTTTTTTTGAGACAGGGTTTCTCTGTGGCTTTTTGGAGCCTGTCCTGGAACTAGCTCTGTAGACCAGGCTGGTCTCGAACTCACAGAGATCCGC
>NC_022023.1:31542536-31546631 GCF_000317375.1 Microtus ochrogaster | reverse complement strand
CCGAGTGCTGGGATTAAAGGCGTGCGCCACCATCACCCGGCCCTACTTAGAGATCTTAAAAGCATTGTATTTATTTATGATGGCATCTCCTGTCTTCCACTGTGAATTTTGAGTAAGAGCTGTTCCCACACTACACAGTGGAAGAATTTAAGTGAAAAAAAAATGAAGAAACAATGTTTGTCCTGGAGGCTTGCTCTGAGACCTTTTACTAAGAAGTGCAGACAGGGACTGATGGCCGTGATGAAGAACCAAGACCAAAGTGCAAGCTGGGGAGGAAATAAATGATTTTGTTTCCCATCATTATAGTACATCACTGAAGGAAGCCAAGACAGGAATTCAAACAGGGCAGGGACAGGAGCTTATGCAGAGGTCATAGAGGTTGTTGCTTACTGGATTGTTCATCCTGGCTTGCTCAGTCTGTTTTCTTATAGATCCCAAGACCACCAACCAGCCCAGGGGAGGCAGCACCCGCAATGGGCTGGGCTCTCCCACATCAATCACTAATTAAGAAAAAGCTCTACCGCTGGAGTTTATAGAGGCATTTTTCTCTCCTGCAGTTCTCTCCTTTCAGATGACTCGAGCTCACGTCAAGTTGACATAAAAGTAGACAGGACAGTGACTGAGATCACCGAGGCAGGAGTAGCTCTGTAAAGCCAGCTGTCCTGCGGCTCCCTTCTGGGTGACGCTTGGTTGTAGTTTCAGCGACTACAGAGGGTATTGACTGAGCCACCGAGGTGGCCCCAGGGCCAGCCTGCTGAGTACTTGTATCCAACCCACTTGTACAGAAGAAACCCACCTTGTACCCAGCTGACACGGCTCCTTATTCCCTGCAGCCAGTTCAGGTAAAGATTCTGGATGAAGATGTCAAGACTAATACGGATGAATATGGTCTCCTGGGTCTTGGGCATATTATCGTTTGCTCTAACCCTGTGTGTCCTCTGCTTTATCTGGACCGTGTTTCAGTATCAGATACAGCACCTGCTGGCTCTAACTCTGCTTTGTCTGGACCGTGTTTCAGTATCAGATACAGCACCTGCTGGCAACATTCAGGGGGATTTGCCCACCTGTGCTACTTTAGTTAAAATGTGCCTGAAAAATTCTAAGTGGGATTGGATCCTGCATCTTTTAATTAGCTTGTTGGCTTCACGGGTATGGTACAGGTCAATGTTGGGAGACTTCTGTCACTCTTCCCCCTTATTTCTCCAGACAGGGCTTCTCACTCTGGAGCTCATCAATTTGGCTAGCCTGACTGACCATTGAGACCTTGAGATCCATTTTGTTCAAATCCTCAGTGGGGGGCTGGGGGGGTTACAGATGTGCAATGCCACACCCGGAATTTAACCTGAACTTGAGTCTTCATGCTTGTATGGCAGGCATTTTACTGCCTGGGCCATCTCCTCAACCTGCTTCAGGGAAATTCTAACAGCTATCCTGAATCTACTGCTGGACTATGTCAGTCTGTATCTATGTATGGCTGTGGTTATGTGCATTTGTGCACACCAGTGTGGTATTTGATTGTGCCTCTGTGTGAATAAAGCACATACATGAAGGTATGAACACACGTATGGATGCATGGGGGCGGAGGGAACATGTTAGGAGAAACATCTGAGTTGCACTCCTTGGTAAAGCAAGGAAGTTTGTGCTTGCAGACCTGGATTTGGGCCTAGTGCTGTCATTTGGGCCTAGTGCTGTATCTGCTGTCATTTGTACTGTAATTGCTGGTGAGTCACCACACCTGGCAGAGTAGAACATTTTGTAACAGTCTTGAGGAATAGAAGATGATCTTTAAAAAGATCTATTTATTCTAAACTCTACAGCAAGATGAAGAAGAAGGAGGAGGAGGAAAAAGGAGAAGGAGGAGGAGGAGGAGGAGAAGGAAGAAGAAGAAGAAGAAGAAGAAGAAGAAGAAGAAGAAGAAGAAGAAGAAGAAGAAGAAGAAGAAGAAGAAGAAGAAAGGTAGGATTGCAAAAAAGTACCATATCCTTAAAGAATTCTCTTCAAGACAAGAAAATTTAATGGGCAGAGCTGTACTTTGAAGCTTTTACAAACTTTTCTGAGATTCACAAAGTCCCAGAAGTCAGATAGGAAGGCAGCCCCTGAACAGCCAGTGCAGGGGTCTGCTCATGAAGAGAAAACCTTCCATGTCAGTGTGATTGCTTGCATTCCTGATGGTAGAAAGCTTTCCCATGTGCAAAAAAATGGTACACTTCAGGCTTCAGGAGAACAAAAAAAACCTTCGTGGCCTTAGCCAGTTTCACACCAGACGTGAGGAAATCTCACGAGTTTCTGGTGACGCGGCAGGATGGTCTTGTTTTCGTTTCCTTGCTAAGGTAAAATGTAAAGACGTTGATGCGGCTGAACAGAATAACGCTCTGTATACCTTCTTTAAATTTTCATACGTGTAAAAATTTCTCCAAAGAATGAAAAGGAAAGATCTAAATGACTGGCCTGCTGCCATCTTCCAGCTATTTCTGTATCTTCTGGTACAACACTTCCTGGTTAGGCAGGATTTAAAATAAGTGTAGACTTTTCTTTCTTTTCAAAGACTCAGCTTTCCCTTTGAATTCCTGCAGAGATAGCTCTTTCGTCTCTCTCCACAGACTGGCTTCAAAGATCTCTTTCCTTCCCTGGAATTCACAGGGACCTGTGAAGTGTGGTCCTTGCCCCTCTCTAGGTACTGTGGGAGCCTGTTTCCAACTACAAAAGGCAACACTCTTGGAGAGGGTGCTTGAGAGCTCTCTGCATAGGTTTTTAATCAATATTTGATAAGCTTTTACTCTGTAATACTCTGTAAATGTTTACTCACAGGTAGTCATTCTGCCGAGTTGTAGGTCTCAATCATAAAAGAGGACCAGTAGAGTCTTGGCTTTGCCCTCCTCTCCTTGACAACCATGCTGAAAGTCAGGGCAATCTGACACTCACAGGGACAAGAGGTTTCTCTGTTCCAGGGAGGGGAGGTAAGTGCTGTGAGATCCTTCCCGGGGGCAGTCAGGGACAGCTCTCAGGGAAGTGCCCCAGCTGTGAAGAAGGTGACTGAGCTTGGTGAGGGCAGGACAGGACATGGAGTGGGAAGCTGGTACAGGAGTCTCATTTTTGGGATCTAGAAACCATGAGGTAGGAGAGAATAATAAGGAGGCTCCATTCAAGGGATTGGAAGGGGTCAACATGTACTGCTGGACCATGGGACAAAGGCAGAGGCAGCCCTTGGCTGGGTCAGGTCATATCGGCTTTTGGCTCAACTGGCACATTTTATTTAAGGGTGAGCCTTGGAGTTTGTGTGGTCAATTTGAACTTGTTACCTTTTTTATTTTCTTTGAGTCAGGGTCTTTCTTTGTAACTGGACTGGCCTTAAACTCATCTTCTACCTTTGCTGGCTTACAGATGTGTATAACGACGGGGAGTTTGCTTTAGAGAAGACCATGTGAGCTGCAGAACCAACACTGCTCATCTTGCTCAAGTTCAACATCAGAGCAACGGGTTGGGGTTGACGAGTCCTTTCCACCGCTGGGCTCTCCTGTTCTCCACTCACAAGAGCAGAGCCAACAGTGCACGGAGACAGACAGGGGCCCACGTGACCTTTCCTTTCCCCACAGGTTGGATTCTTTGTCTCTTATTATCCTTCTTTGGCCAAAGAGCTTTGTTGTTGTTTTTGAAAGAGCGGCATGCTAGTGACAACATTTCTCTATTCCACTTACTTAAAAATACCTTCTGGGGGGTTGGGACCCTGGCCCAGTACTAAGGCTTTGCTTGTGGATTAATGCTCTGGGCTTCATTCTTAACACTTGAGGGGAAAAGCAGCTTTTTCTTAACTGTTATTGCTTCATTTTGAAAAAAAAAAAATGTTTTCAGTGAATATTAAATCCCTGAGTTAAAAGCTTTGTCCTTGAATATTTTAAAGGTCTTTCCTTGTCTTTCTGTTCACGTGGTCTCTGTTAGGCAGTGAGCATTTAACGCTCATGACTTTTAAGGAACGTGTGTTATTTGCTTAGCTTATAGAGCTCTTGGTTTCCATATGACTTCTTCACACACTTTTTCAGTTGTGATTACTTCTGCCCTTTCCTTCTCCTTGCTCCTCCCCTGTCCTCCTCCTCCCCT
>NC_022023.1:31518105-31541361 GCF_000317375.1 Microtus ochrogaster | reverse complement strand
TTCCTATTTAAGTCCTCATGACTTTTAGGGTTTGGTTATTAAGTGGTTTTGATATATCTTGGTCAGAAGTTTTCAGGGTATTTTGGGGTCTGATATTAGAAATAGTCATCAAATTTGTAAGAAACTAAAGGGACCATTAATTCTTTGAATATCTCCCATGCCACGCTCATTCTCATTTCTGGGACTCTGCGCATCACACACCGTTTTACACTGGCTAACACATCAGTGGGGCTCTGCTCATTTACCCTAAACCGTGCTTCCTGTTTTACTTGGGATAATTTATATTGAATTGTCATGCCTCGGTATGCTTGGTCTGTGGGTGTAAGACTTTAAGACGACCCTGAAGCCATTTTTGACAATTCTGAATCCTCTCAGCCTCTGTGCCATAGTGCTTCCCCTCCTCCCCTGGGAACCAAGGACCTAACAGCTACACTCGCATGTACTCAGTTCCTGAACAATTACCCATATATATATGCTTTGGTTCTGTCCCCTTGGAAACGGGGTCAAAATGACCTCTTACCTCATCTGATCTGGCAACAGCTCTCCAGTCAATTATTGGTAATAGTCCTTTCAAATAAGCCAATCAGAATAGTCAAAGAACAACCCCCCTTGCTTCTGTGGTCCCTTTAAAAGTAGACTGTACCAGCTATTCGAGGTCCCTCGGCTTGCCGAATGCTGGGGGACCCTGTCATGACAGAATTAATAAAATCCTTATGCTTTTGCATTGGCTGTGGTATGTGAGATGGTCTCTGGGGGTGACTCCTTCTCGGTGTTTGGACGCTAGAGTCCTACATGGGCAAGTCTCTAGGGCCTTTTCTTGATTAATCATTGATGTGGGAGTACCCAACTCACTGTGGGCACTGTCAGTCCTGGGCAAAAGGTCCTAGGGTATGTAAGAAGAGAGGCTGAGTAAGCCATGGAGGGCAAGCCAGTAAGCAGTGTTCGTCCATGGCTTCTGCTTTATTTTCTGCCTGAAGGTGCCTTCCTTGGCTTCCCTCAATGATGAATTGTGACCCGAGAGTGTAAGATGAAATAAATAAACATTTTCATCTCTGAGCTGCTTTTGATCACAGTGTTTAACACATCATTAGAAGTCCTAATTAAGACAATAGTTATCTCTGGGCCTGGTTATACTGTACCTCTTCAATTTTTCCCGTTTTCTATTAAACCTTTGTTATTGTTGGACACTGTGCACATTCTGTTGCTATACTGGAATTATACTGACTCTTTCTAAAAGGCTTGAGTGCTTTTAAGGAATATTTTATTTATTATTATTTATGCATATGTTCATTTGCTTGGTTAGTTGGCTGATTTCTTTCTCTTCCCACCCCGCCTCTGTGTATGTGTGTGTGTGTGCATGCATATCAGTGTGTGTGTGTGTGTGTGTGTGTGTGTGTGTGTGTGTGTGTTAGTGCCCAGTACCATAGTGTGCATGTGGAGGGGAGAGAGCAATTTCTGGAGCCAGTTTTCTCCTTGCACCTATAAGTGGGTTCTCAGATCGAACTGAGGTTGCCAGGGCTACACAGCAAGCAACTTTACCTGAGGCATCATCTCTCTGGCCCCAAGTTTGAATGCTATTTTGAATGACAGCTTAGCAGCAGCTGCGTCTGACACACTGGATTCTTTTTTTAAAGCTTTGTTACGGTAGGGTCTACAGTGTCACTAGCCGATGCAGAGTACAGGAGCAGAGTAAGACCCCACTGTTGCGGGCTTATTGACATCTAATGATTGTCTTATTGTTATGGTTAGACAGGACCTCACTGTGTTCCACGGGTCTTTGTCTCCTAGTACTAGATTTGAGGCCGAGCAACGCTGCAGCAAGCTGGCGTTTGCGAATTTCAGAGCTAAGGGAGTGCTATATGGCTTAGCAGCACCCATAACCTCTCCTTACTAAGTATGAGCAGCAGCCTCAAGGTTGAGCCAACCTCAAATAAGGGTAAATATTGCTCACGCCCCCTAGGGGATTTGCCCACATCTGGGCACCACTGAGACAGAAGTGCCCCGAATTAGTTACTGTAATATAGCAACCTGTGCCGGGGCTGAAGGCTATCAGCTCTGTGAACGCTGAGGCCTAACTACTGACTGTTTAGAACTTGGAAACGTCCACCCAGCTTACAACTTCGTCCATCTTCCATTCTCGTAGGCTTTGTGCAGCCCCAAGCTGTACACAGGATTAAGGCAGATAGATCTCCAAGCCGATTCTCGGAACTGTCTCTGCTGGCCTCTGTCTTCCTCTGTTATCCTGCCGTGGAAATCCTGTCCTTCATTTTCTTCCCAGGCTCAGCTCCTCTGTGGAGTTTTATCACATGCCCTAGACGGGAACCTTGGGTGAATGAAGAGTTCTTCCTCCTTGCTCCTCTTCTCTTGAGGACTGCCGTGCTGTTTGCTTTCGTGTTTTCTCTGTTTTCGAGTGACATCTATTTGCTTTGGCATGCTCGTGCACGTGTGTGTGTGTGTGTGTGTGTGTGTGTGTGTGTGTGTGCCATTGTTCACAGGTGGAGGTCAGTGGCAAAGGAGTCAGAACAACTTGCCATTCCCTTCATTACAGCCCGTTAGTCATTCACAGAATTGTTTGCTGTGGGGGGCAAGTCTACACTGCCTTGTCAAGGGATTATGACAAATGGCTGTCTCTTCACTCTCCGGGTGTATTGTTCCACCAATCATTAGCTTTCAGAGGCCACGCTTACTGTCAGTCATGAAAAGGAGGGGATGCATAACATTATGAACACAAAGCTGCTCTTTAATGGCCACAGCATCTGAATGTGACTTAATCGTTGCCAAATGGTGATCACTGTTGGATATAACAGATCACCCGGCCATCTGGACCCTTTCTGTTACTTCGGTCTGAAATGCCTCTCACGGGCTCCTATTTTGAATGCTTGTTCCCTGGCTGTTCGTGGTGTTTTATCTTCACCGTGAGTTTGACTGTATTTAGAGTAACCATAGGAACACACCTCCCAATGGGCCTATGAAGAAGCTTCCAGAGAAGTTTAAGCGAAGGAGGAAGACCACCTAGAATGTGGACAATACTATCCTATGTGGTGTGTGTTCTTGGGTTGGCTGGAAAGGAGAAAATGAGCTGAGCACTACTCAGTGTGCAATGTGAGTAGCTGCTCCTCCAACTGATGCCACCCTGTCTCTGCTACAATGCTCTGCATCCTCTCGGACTGAGTGCAGAGGCAATGTCGCTGGCTGCTCCTGCTTCTGCTGCCTCCCTGTCTCTGCTACGGTGCTCTGCTTCCTCTCACACTGACTCAAAACTGATCCTTTTGTTCTTAAGTTGCTTTTGCCAAGCATTTTTCCACAGCGAAGAGAATGTACCCAGTGCCATGATGGTGGTGTCTGGGGAAACTGTGGAAGCTGTAGGAGATAGGACTCATAGGCAGAAGCAGGACACTAGGGCTAGGTCTTTGAAAGTTGTTGCCTGGCCCCTGGTTGGCACAGTGCTCTCTCTCTTCCTCCTCCTCTTCTCCTTTTCCTCCTCCTCCTCTCCTCCTCCTCTTCTCCTTCTCCCCTTCTCCTTCCCTTCTCCTTCTCCTCCTCTTCTTCTTCTTCCTCCTCTGTGATGCAAGAAGCCTCCAACACTTGGTCCTGCATCGGTAGGTCATTCCGCCATGCCTTCTCTGCTGTAATTGGCTAAAATTCAGTGAGACTCTGTCCCAAAATAACAGTCTGCTTTTCCCTTCAGTTGTTCTTGGGGGCACTGTTGTCATTAACATGTTTTCCTCAGGTGACGAAGACTAATCTCTTTTTCTCCTTTTCCCCCTTCAGGAAGCTCCCCAGGCCTAACCCTGGTTGTCACAGTGCCTCCTTCCCCTAGTCACAAATGTGCTCTGCATTTAAGAAGTCAAAGAGATGCCTGATACCCCTGCCAGTCATTTGTTTTTTTTTTTTGACTGGTTAAATTAATTTCTTGGAGAGAGTGGCAAAAAAAGGATATTCTAGAAAGATGAGTGATGTGAGTTCTGTTTTTAAACTGACTAATGTCTTCTCTGAACCTTCGGGACAGCTTTCCTAATGCTGCTACCAGCTCCAGTATACTAGGAGAATATCAGAACATGGCAGGTGCTTGCCTTTCTAAAGAAGTTGATCCAAATTTAAGGGAATGCATGCTGTGTTTCATTCTGGGGATTGAGTGTATAAGCATATATAATTGTGTGTGCATGTATGTGTGTCTATGTGTGTGTGTGTGTAATGTGTTTCATCCCCATGAATGAAGACGTAAGGAGATATTGTAAGTATGAGTGGTGTGTGTGTGTGAGTGTGTGTGTGTGTGTGTGTGTGTGTGTGCATTTCCCAGAGATTATAAAAAATGTATGGGGCCGGCAAGTTGGCTCAGTGAGAAACGGCACTTGCTACCAAGCTTGACGATCTGAATTTGATTCCTGGGACCCATGGGCTATAGATAGCACACGTGTACCTGACCACACACCGTAAATAAATAAATACGATAAAAATATTTTTAAGAAAGAAATGTGTGTAGATAACATCATGGAATCTTTACAGGGAGTTTGCAATGGGCAAACATGTGAACGACATGTAACCTGGAGCAAAACTGTTTGTTGTTCCAGGACCACAAAAGTCTGCATGCTAGTCTCTCATTCAGACCATATGTAACTTGTTAACATGTTCACCTATTAAAACCACATCTCATTATATTTTCCTTCCCTATTTTTAGGGAGGAAATGTATTAGCCGAACTTCAAATATTACAGAAACGGGGAGATTGTGACCCACCCGTTTAAAGACTCTTAGAACTTCTTAAATTATCAAGCCCCCCACCCCTTGGGCTTTGTTACGTTGGCCATGTAAACGTCCGCTCATTTTTATAATAATGCTGGTAAGTGGGGGAGAGGTAGCAATCAAGTCAGAGCGAGAAGCAGACGCGCTGCGGTTGGAGTTGAGCCCTTCAGAAGGAAGCTCAGGCAGAACATTTCCTGTGCCTCCTGGAGTTTCCCACTTGCGTGTTTTCCCCCAGGTGCTTCCGGTAGGTAGGTTCAGGTCTGTAAGTCTCCCGCGCTGCTATCAGCTACTACAAACCAGTCTTCAGCGCACAGGGAAACATTTATCGAGCTGATAATGCTTACTCACTCTCCTTTCCGGTGATGATTTATTGAACTCTTCTAACTAATTTAAATTTAATAAGAAAAGAACTTTGCACATTGTTTTACTGAAGCAAGATTCATCATCTACGAAAAAAAACCCACTGTGGTACTCAAGATTAGTGCCAAAGTGGCGGTAACTGGTTGCTGGATTTAATTAAAAACAACAGATCATTTGGTCAGTGGTGATGGATGCTCCACATGGCCCATTGGCTACGTGGTGAAATAAGATGCCAGCGCTTTAATCTTCAGAAATTCAACTAGACAAGATCATGGGGCGGATTGGCCCGGTTCTCCCTTTCTCCAACATAATGTCACTTGATAAAATGATGTCTCTCCTCCGACACTGGGAGCAAGAGAGCCCACTAGCCTTTGCACATTGTTTTACTGAAGCAAGATTCATCATCTAGGAAAGAAGAACCACTGCAGTACTAGAGATTAAGTGCAGAGTTAGGAAGAAGAGGAAGGGGGGAAGTAAAACAGAGTAAAATGGTGCGTTTTACAGAGGAAGGTCAGTACCACACCGGGCTTCGTTTCCTGTGATGTGGCAAGGCTTCGGCCCCACTGCTGTCACAGAAGAAGGTAAAGGGGGCTAGGATCAAGTGACATTTGTGTCTTCACGGTGAAACATCATTCATAATTTGCAGTTTCCAAAAGACATTGCTCCCCCCCTCCCACCACCCCATTTTTTCCCCTTTAGCTGGCTCAGACAATCTTCAGAACTGGAGAGTGAGGACAAGCTCACGATGAAGTGGGGAGGGTGTTCATCCACATAAAATGTCCACGAAGGGGATGTTTTCTTTTGAAATATGCAAGGTTTTTAGGTTGTTTCTTTTTTTCTTTTCATCCCATCCCTTCCTTCCTTCCTTCTCTCTTTCTTTCTCTTTTTTTTTTTTCTAAGACAGGGTCTCATTATGTAGTTCTGTCTGTCTAGAAACTCACTATGTAGACTAAGCTGGCCTTGAACTTACAGAGATCTGCCTCCCTCAGCTTTCTGAGAGCTGGGATTAAAAGTGTGATCCGTCATAGCCATCTTAAACTATTTCAATAAATAGGAGCTGCTCTTTTTACTAATCTGCAAGAAACACCTGGCGATGTCCTGGAAACCACAGGACATACAGGTGTCTAACCCATTTTTAAAATACAAATGAGTTTTTAGACTATCAATATTTGCTTTATTTTTTATCAATTTATTTATTTAAAATTTATAATTTATTTATTCGTTTTACATTCCAGGCATGGTTTCCTCTCCCTCCTCTCCTTTCAGGTCTCCCAGCCCAGCCCCCACCCCCTAATCCTCTCCTCCTCCTTTACTGGTTAGGAAAGGGCCGGTCTCCAAAGAGAACCAACAAAATATCAGGTTGCACCTCCACATATATTAAGGCTGGGAAAGGCAACCCACTATGAGCAATAAGGTCCCAAAAGCCTGTAAAAGAGTCAGAGACAGCCCCTGTTCCCACTGTTAAGAATCCCACGAGAGGACCAAGCTATACAACTGTCACATATATACAGAGTGCCTAGGTCAGTCCTGTACAGGCTCCTGGTTGTCATTTCAGTCTCTGTGAGCCCCTGTGAGCCCAGGTTAGTTGGTTCTGGGAGTTTTCTTGTGGTGTCCCTGACTCCTCTGGCTCCTACAATCCTGGCTCCTGTAGTCTCTTTCCGTACTGTCCTTCTCTGCCCTCCCTCCCCACAACCTGCTTGCTCAGGTTCCCACTGCCACCCACCGTCAGTTCACTCACGAAATGTATTTCCCCTTCCCAGAGAGACACTGGTGTCCCCACAAGAACCCTCCTTGTTACCTAGTCTCTCTGGATCTGTGAAGTGTAGCATGGTTATCCTTTATTTTGAAGCTAATATCCACTTATGAGTGAGTACATACCCTGTCTGTTTTTCTCGGGCTGGGTTTCCTCACTCAGGATGTTTTTTGTTTTTTTTTTGTTTTCCCTAGATTTATCTGTTTGCCTTCAAATTTCCTAGTGTCCTTGTTTTTATTTTTTGGGTGTTCACTTGGAATCCAAAGAGAAATGTCAGACTCTTTCCTCCTCTGATCAATCTGATTCACCACTGTGCCTACTCTTTGTGTGGGAGCTGAGAATTGATCTCAGATCCTTACACTTGCACAGTAAGACTTTTCGGTACTTTTGTTGATCCTCTTTTTTGTCTTTCTGTCTCTCCGTGTGCGTCGCTCTCTGTCTCTGTTTCTCTGTCTCTCTCGCCCAGACAGGATTTCCTTACATATCAAAGGCTGGTTTCTAGCTTCCCTTTCTCCTGTCTTAGCCTTCTCAGTCAGTGCAAAATCACAGCTATGCAGAACCACCTCTGTCCCGAAGCGAGTGTATGTGTAAGCACCGTATGCTTTTCACAGTTAAGTTACCAGACGATGCGTGCACGCAATCACTTCTCGCGACAACTTCTGGCTCAGTGGGTGCAGGCTACGGGTTTTCTGACTGGAGGCTCCAGCAGAGCTGGGTTCTAGACACAAAGCTCAGTGTGCATCTCACGCATCCCAGACGTCCTGTCCTGCAGCTCCTTTTTCACTTTACCTGGTTTTCTTCCTACGGCCTTTGATCTTCAGCTTGGCCCACTTTTGCTTCTTTATGACGATAGATTAATTCTAAATGCTTTCTTTCTACTTGATGTCTAACTCTCTCTAGGTTATTAGATTCCAGATGAATGTTTCGTCACAGAATCAGGGATTCACCATCTTTTGAGGCTCCTATACGCGGAGCTAAGGGGTGGGAAGAGAAGAACCACAGTTATGAGGCTCACCTGTGATCCCATACTCAGAAGGCAGAGCAGGAGGAGCCTGCGTTCAAGGTCATCCCAGGCAACAGTGTGAGACCTACTATAAAAAGTAAGAAGAAGCAAACTGTAGTAGGAGTAATAACAAGACAGAGACAGATACAGGGGTTAAAGCAGAAGATCAGAGAAGCAGAGCAGTAAGCCACTAGAGAGCCCGCTACCTCTACCAATGCTCAAACCACAGCGGCAATCCTTAGACTCCCTGGACTGCACTGTCTCCGCCAAACCTCAGCCTCCACACTCCAGTTAGTCCCTGTCTTTCCCCCTTTATATTCCTCTCTCTGCCCCGCCATATGGCTCCTGTCTCCCCTTCCCTAGCACTGGGACTAGAGGTGTGAGCCACCACCACCTGGATCTGTTTCTGGATCAATCTTGTGTAGCCCAGGGTAACCCTGAACTCAACGAGATCCCTCTACCTCTGTCTTCTGCATCCCAGGATTAAAGGTGTGTGCCACCACTCCCTGGCCTCAAGCAGCTTATCTTTACACTCTGAAATTCAGGTAAGCTTTATTTATTAAAATACAATAAAATATCACTACATCAAGCCAGCAAGTCAGCCTGCTTTCAAAACAAACGCACTTGTTTTTGTGAAGTCAGATTGTGATCCAAAATCAGAAGCCTTTTCCAAAGAAACTGAGTCAATTTTTAAAAATCCTTTTTCTTTGTTTTCTACAAAGATACACACACACACACACACACACACACACACACACAATTAAGATGAGGAAATGAGAATTTTGCCAGCCCAATCGTTGACTCTGTGAAGGTGGAACATTCCCATGAGGAAGTGTCAGTTTGAACCTGAGTGGGAACAGGAAGCCTGGCTGTGTAGGAGTTAAGTGGTTATCTAGAAGCACAGCTTCTATTTTGTCCAATCTGTAATTGAGGTTGTGAACTAACGTGGGTTTCTTGAGCAGAACTGAGATTTACAGTGTGGATTTTGGTGAGTGATATTTCAGATTCATGGATTCCGAGTGTGCCCACCACAGCCACGCCTGATATTTCTGGCATAGGGATATGATTTATCCCTCATAGCTCATACCCTTCCATTCTGTTTATAGCTACTACTGAGTGCAGTAGTCAAGACAGTGGAACATGCTTCATAGTGGCTCACAGCCAGTGAGGAAGAAACACCGGCACAGATGGATCCCAGCCAGCTCGATCTGTGCAGAGAAAGGGCCTTTACTGGGAAGTAGAAACGGGCTTCAGGTAGATAGGACTTTTTTTCTAATCAAATTTTGTGGAGATAATTGGAGTTGACATACAATTGTGAGAAACAGCATTAGGGATACATGAAGGATTCCTTACCTGCTTGGTGTCCCCCAGTGCTTCCTTGAAAGTCATATTGAGAGAACAGTTGTGGCAACCAGGACATTGATCGTGGTATAACTTAGTGTTCTAATTATGTGCATGTGTGTCCACACGCATGTGGGTGTGTCTGCATGTGTGTGCGCAATGCATGTGTGAATGCTCATGTGTGTGCCTGCATTTGCGTGTGCATGCACATGTGTGTGCATACGTGTGTGCCTGCATGTGTATCTATGCCTGTGTATGGATGCATATGTGTGTGTGCATGTGTGTGTGTGAGTGTGTGTTGGTGTATAGAGCTCTCATTTTATGTATAGGTAGGTAGGTACTTGATGCTTCATTCTAGGACATGAAAAGCAAACATCTGTTGAGCCAAACATTGAAGGACTCTGCATGAGAGGGCAGAGAGGTTCCTGTGGCTCTGGGGACCTAGGTGAGGGGGGGATGAACTTTGAGTTGAGGAGACTGCTTTCACAGGGAGGGGAGGGGGATGGCTGTTCAGGCTCTGAGTTTCCTAGGCTTTAGCATCCATTGAATGGACTCTGCTTGTATGCATAAAAGCTGGGATTCTTTCTCCTTCCATTTTATGTCTTGCAATGTTGGGGACTAAACATAGGCACTTGCTGTCTTCCAAGGCTCTACTGCTGAGCTGCATCCGCAGACCAAAGCTGAGGTCTCTCTCACTGGGTTATCCTACAAACTTTTCTACTTTTTCCTACTCGTCAAGACAGGGAGAGGAATAGACCCACCTCAACATGTGGGAGACAGACTCGGCTGTGGGATGGGCAGCTGCCATCTATCCTCCCGTGACTACTGCAGCGTGCGTGTATAAAAACATTCCACGGAGATGGAAGATGCTCACGGTTCGGTGGAAGATTAAGAGGACCAACTTCACACAGTGCATGCATCCTCTGGACAGAGCACACTGCTCCTAGCCTTGGGTTCGGCCTCACCAGGCTCAGAGCTGGGAATTCCATTCTCTAGACCCTCGCTCAGTTTGGTCGTCCCAGAGCATTTAATTGAACCTTTGTTGCAGGAAAAGTTCCTTTTGTTTGACTAAGACAAAGTTTTCAAAAAGGGTCCTCAGAGTAGAACCTAAGGTATCCACAGTTCAATCTGCAGTTTGGAAATGTCTACTATGTCAGAGTAGCATTTGGATATAAAAACATTAAAAGAATAGGAAACATTCTCACCGCACTGCGGGTCAACTTTGGGTAAACCTGAGTGGGTCATAAAGCCATCGGAACACTGCCTCTGGGGATGTTGTCAGGTGTTTCCAGGTGAAGCTAAGGTTGGAACTCGTGGACTCAAGTAGCATATCCATCTTCAGTGTTAGGGGACATGATCCAGTCTGCAGAGGGCCTGCAAAGAATTAAGGGAGGAAGGGGGGAGGGGCAAGACTGGGTTTTACCTACCTTGTTGCGTATGCCGGGGCCACTCTTCTGCTCCTTAGTGGGAGTTACAGCATTAACTACTCCAGTTCTCAGGCTCTTAAACTCTGGATTATACTACCCAGTATTCCTGGATGTTTAGTTTGAAGATGGCAGATTATGAGGCTGTTTATTAGTTTATCTATCTATCTATCTATCTATCTATCTATCTATCTATCTATCTATCTATCTATCTATCTATCATCTCAGTACTGTATATATCTATCTATATCAGATATCTATATCTATCAATCATATCTATCTATCTCTCATATCTATCTTTCATTTATGTCTATCTTTTATTTCTCTCTTTTCTTTCTCTCTCTATCTATGATATATCTATCTACTGTCTATCTATCTCTCATATCTACCTATCTATCATCTATACCTAGCTATCTCTCATCTATCTACATCAGCAATGTCTATCAATCTATCTGTCTGTCTATCTATCTATCTATCTATCTATCTATCTATCTATCTATCTATCTCACCAATGTATATCGATCTATATCTATGTCAACAATGTATATCTATCTATATTAGCAATGTATATTTATTTATCATATCTATCATCTATCTCGCCTCTATAATCTATCTATCTATCTATCTATCTATCTATCTATCTATCATCTATCATCTATCTACTGTCAATGTATATCTATCATTTATTTCTCTCATCTCTTTCTCTATGTATCATCTGTCTATCTGTCTATCTGTCTATCTATCATCTATCTATCTGTCTATTTATCATTCTGTCTTTTGTGAATGAAGGCTCTCAGAAAGAAGCTGTACCTTCAGATGGAGAAACTTCTTCAAGACCGATGAATTGATTAGAGCTTCAGTGACTATGAAGAGCTAGGAATGTTCCAGGTACATAGTCAAATTAAAATTTACCTTGGGGTAAGGGCCCTCCCTGAGCAAAAGGAAGGCAGCATGGCATAATCGGTATTTGAGTGCATCTACTGACTCTGTCATGAGCCTGTAACACAGACTGCCCAGTCAGAATGTACATTGTGGTATCAGGGAAACAATAAGGCTAAAATGTACAAGGGAACTAACAAAAGGTATATAAGGACATATTCCTTATATATGTACTCAGAGCTCAGTCTTTGCTCATGACTTCGTTGACTGATGCTGACACAGCAAAGCTTCCCCTTTGACAGGAAGCTTCAGCACCCATCTCTCTCTGCAACAATCTCTTTACCTCTCTTGGCTTTTCTTCTGTGATTTGGAGACAATGGTTCGTCTCCCTTTTTGATGGAATGGGAGCCACGGGATGATGGGAGAGGTGACTTCACTATCCTTCCCTTTGTACTGGGACAAGGATTCTGAGAGCATAAAGGACCCAATGAGACTCAGCCACCAGCCTAGAGACTGACTCCCATCAGACTGACAAGAAACCAGGATCATTTCGGCATGTCTGTCCCTAAGTGGCAGGAGAGCCTGACTAGCCCGAGTAGTCTCAGGAGACAGAATGCAACTCCAGAGCATGAAGTGGCAGGTGGGAGGCTCTGAGTGGGAGTCAGAGGGACAATAGGAGAGGTCAGTCTCAACCATAGGTGGAGATGACTGTGCAATCCCAATTCATTGCTCATGGCAGTCCTCGTATGACTTCCGGTGGCCCTGGGAATGGTCCTGATGCTGGAGTTTGTGTATTCCCACCAGTGCCAATAGGTACCTGAAATCTCCTCCAGGGAGCTTGGCCAGTGATAAACAAAGCAATCGCTTACCACTTCTTTCCTGCTGTGTGTGACTGTCATCTTTTAGATGGACAAAATGGGTGTCAAACAAAGTACACCTCCCTTAAAACATATGATAAAATTTTCAAGAAGACATATTCTTAGTGTTAAGTCAACTCCTAGCAACCCTGAACATCCTGCAAAATATATTGGCCTTCATTAGGAGTGGGATATCCCTCTGAAGGGTCATCAGATAAAGAACTAGTTAGCAGATTGGGGTGGGGTCTATGATACCCTGACCAATCCTCCTACACTGACTGCAGGCAAAACATAGTCTTTTTTTTTTTTCCACCTTAGCTGAAACCCTGTCTGGAATGGAACTATAAAGTCTTGATGGCCCAGAACCAGATTCCTTCAAAATGCTGGCCAGAACCAAGAAGGCACTTTTGCCTGAGAAATGGGAGGACACTCTCCTACCTTAAGTCTCACTGCCTCCTGCATGCCCCACAGCCCCCACAACTGAAGCCTCCACCAAAGAACATCTACACCCCCTGAAGCCACCCATCCTGTGAAGTCATCTGAGTCACCCCTGACTGGAGCCACTCCGAGCCTCCAGTCCTAACCCTGAACACTCCAGCCAGGAAACAACAAGAGGACTCTGTTGGCAATTCTCCTCCTCCCCACACATATCAAGATGCCTTACAAACGCAACCAAGGGAAGCTTGAGAAGGAGCACCTACTGTAATCAAGATGGCTGCTGTCCTGGCAGTTTTCTGTCAACTTGACACAAGCTAGAGTCATCTGGAAGGAGAGAACTTCAATTGAAACATGGCCATGAGTTGTAGGGCATTTTCTCAATGACCAATGGCAGGGAGGGCCCAGCCTATTAGAGTAGGTGCTATCACGGGGTTGGTGGTCTTAGGTTCTATAAGATAGCAGGCTGAACAAGCCATGATGAGCAAGCCAGTAAGTAGCTTCCCATCATAGCCTCTGAATCAGTTCCTGACTCTGACTCTGGGTTCCTGCCCTCTGGTTTCTGGTTTAGTGGTACACTGCAATGTGGGAGTGTAAGCCAAATAAACCCTTTCTTCCCCAATTTGCTTTTGGTTATGGAGTTTTACCACAGCAATAGTAACTCCAGCTAGGACAGCTGTGCCCAAGGGAACAATGCTTCTTTACATGTAAGATTTTTTTCCCCCAACACTGAGCTCTTGAACTGGAAAAACTATAGTGTTTCTTTACCAAGAAACATCAGGCTGCGACTGATCTAACGCTGTCCATCATTCAGAGCTTACAAGTCCATGCGGATTGAGTAGCACCAGGTTTTCCTGACTCTGTTTCATAGTGAAGAACGCTGCAGACTTCCATAGATCGGACTGTCTTGAGATGATCATAGGGACCCTCCACAGAAGGAACTGTAAATTCGGAGTCTTCAGCCGAGCATCAGTTCCTTCCCCAGGGAACACCACCACTGGGACCCTAATGATGGCTGGGAACTTCGGGTGCTCAAGTGTTACCAAGAGGCCTTTTTAAAGGGGCTGGGAGCACGAACAGATCCTCAGAGGCGCTCTCGGGACTTGAGAAGAGCCAGATCCCGAGAGGCTAAGTGAAGCATTCTATTTTTGTGCCCTCTGTCAACCCAGAAACAGCTGAGAATTAGCAAACGGGCTGCCGCAATCATTGTTGTTCAGGCCCTGGGAGACATCTAATACAAACCCCAGAAGCTACAGAGCTTCTCTGGAGTGGGTGGCAGCCAACTATTAGAGGCTACAATAGAGTTCTCATCAATTGAGAAAGATGAAAAGGCCCAAGAAGAAGCAGACTGAAAAATGAAAAGGAAGGTCGATATGCTTAGTGTCATCCCACTGGGAGGATCAGGACACTCCCAGAAAGGCCATTAGGCCAGGACCAACACTGGAAAATGAGCTGCTGAGGACTGTTCTGTCTGGAGATGAGAGCAGGGCAGAGCCAATGAACCTTTGCCTCCAAAGACACTGGCAGAACAAATGCACCGAACAGTCAGAGAATTACCACACTGTTCTCCTTCGCAGTGCTACCACAGAATTCCTGGATGGAGACGGAGTGGCTAGCCAGTTAGAGTGCAGCACCAACCAACGAGCAGCTGCCTGAGGCCTGTCTCGCTTTCCTTCACATTGCTGTGATAAAATACGATGGCCAAGGAGACTTTCCAAAAACAAGTGCTTAACTTGACTTATGCTTCAGAGGACTAGAGATCATGATGGCTAGGGGAAGGCACGCTGAGAGCCCACACCTTGATACACAACTATGCAGAGGAGAGAGAGAGAGGAGGGACTGCTGAGCCATTTGAAACCTCCAAGCCTGCTCACAGCGATGTGCCTCTTCCAACAAGGCCACACCTCTTCCATCTTTCTAATTAGCTTCATTGACTAAGGACCAAGTACCCAAACATCTCATCTTATGAGGTGTAGTAGGGGCCGCTTGTTTGTTCCCAGCTGCTCAGCCCCGAAATAATCATACAGAAACCATATTATTTGCAATACTGTTTGACCAATAGCTTAAGCGTATTTCCGGCTAACTCATATCTTAAATTAACCCATCTCCATTAATCTGTGTATCGCCACAAGACTGTGGTTTACTGGGTAAAGTTTGGGTGTCTGTCTCTGGTGGGGTTACATGGCTTCTCCTGACTCTGCCTTTGTTCTTCCAGCATTCAGTTTAGTTTCCCTACCTAGCTCTAATCTGCTAAACCACTGACTGAAACAGTTTCTTTATTTATTAACCAATAAAACGACACATATACAGAAGGACTTCCTACATCAATAGGGGGCCTTCTCATTCAAATCATCATATTCCATTCCCTGGCCCCCATGGGTTTATGGACATATCATCATGCAAACTGCATTTAGTCCAACTTCAAAAGTCCTTATAGTTTTTTTTATCATCTCAACACATTCTAAAAATCTCACCTGTTCTGAGATGGAAGACAACCTCTCAGTTGTCATCTGATATAAAATAAAAAGCCAATTGCATTCTTCCAGCACCCAATGGCACAGATTACTAACTACAGCTCCAAAGGGGATGAACAGAAGCATAGTGAGGAAATACGGGGCCGAAGCCAGACCCAGCAGGGCAGACGTCAAATTCTATAGCTCTATGTCCAAAGTCAAAGGGCATAGATAGCTCTGCCCTTCAGGATTTTATGCCTGCAACTGATTTCTCTTTCTTGGGCCAGTTTCCCTCCTTGTATGCAGTTCACTTTGCATGCAGCATCCCAAGACTCCGGTACCTCTAACAACTTGGAATCAACACAAGGCCATCTTCCCTTTGACACCTTTTACACAATGACTTCTTGGGGCCTAAATGAAGGGATAGCCTTGCCACTTGACCTTAGAGACTCTCCTTAACTGGGGAGGAAGAACAGACAACCCTTTGACTTGAAGTATTTTTCATGACTCTAATACTAGAATCATCTGGACATTGTCAAGTTTGACTGCCTACTTGGAGTGAATTCTCATACCCTTGAATCGCAATCATAGCAGCTTTCATGGGTTGACACCTTTTTGAAAAATAAAATTTCTTAGGCCTTTTCTTTTTACAAGTTGGAAGCTCAGCAGAGCAAGGTCTTACCCTCCCTTCATTTTGGACAGGATCTCTCCTTAATCTTTTCAGAACAACTTTTTGGTCCAACATTAAATTTCCTAATGTTCTTCCTTTCTCTTTAAACTATATGCTTTGTATTTCTTTAGGCCACACTTGTCCCGTTTCCTTATCGACCTGCTGGTAAATGTGATTACCAGCAGCCATGGGACAGAGTCAGCAACAGGCTGTCTTGAATTAGTCCAATCAAATTAGTCAATTATTTTTAAATTTAGCCTCAGGTAAATATTTCAAAACAAGGACAGAAGGCAGCCACATTCTTTGCCAAAATATCCCAAGAAAGATCTCTGGCTCTTCAGTTGCTAATTTGTTCTCTGCTGAAACCCTTAGACTTGAGCCTGTGCAGTTCACATAGCTCTCAAAACTACTGTCTCCCAAGTTCCCTCTAGGATGGCTCCTTAAGCTATGCTTGAGACATTTGATTTCCTTCCTATTCCAAAGTCCCAGAGTCTTCCATGTTCCTTTAAAGAAAAGCCCACACTGTCAGGTCTGTCACACCAAAGTCTATCTTAGTTACATACATTTCTATTGCTTTGCTAAAGCACCATGGCTAAGGAAATTTACAAAACCAAGGTTTAATTTGGCCTAGGGTTTCGAAGGGTTGGGGTCTATGGTGGTGGAGTGAAGGAATGTTTGAGACCTCACATTTTTACCACAACTGCGCGCGCGCGTGCGTGCGTGCGTGCGTGCGTGCGTGCGTGTGTGTGTGTGTGTGTTTGTGGGGGAGGAATGGGGGAGAGGTACAGCACATCATTTGAAACCTCAAAGCCTGCTCTCAGTGACATAACTCCTCAACAAGGACATGTTCTCCTAATCCTTCCCAAACAGTTCGCACACCTAGGGACCAGGTATTCAAATACAGCACCTTATAGGGGATATTCTCATCCATACAACTACAGGTTTCAAAAGATGGCTTTGTTGGTTTGGCAGATAGCAAAGCGTGAGGAAGAATAAGAAAGACAGAACTCCACTTTGAGTCCTAAGAGTCTGTGCTTCCGCTGGTTCTACGGGCTGGTTGGCTTCATGGTAGACACCATGGTAGAACTTTCTGTGGGGACCTAACACATACATCTCCTCTTATGGCAACAGACCTCTGTTGTGGGAACTGCTTGGAGCCAAAATTATTAACAGTTTTCAGTGCCTCAATGATGCAGTTTAGATGGCCATTAAGCCCTTGGCCAATTTTCATATCTCCTTGACTGTCTTGTGGCCTTAATGGATTAGGATGCATTGGGAAAGCTGAAGGCCCAACTCCCAAGGCGAAGGACTCCTTGTGATAAAATTATGACAAAAGTATGATCTCTTGAATAGTATGGAAAGCACTGGGGGCAATTCCCAAAACAATGACTCCACAAACAAAGAGAACAACTTTTCTTGCAAAGAAGCTTATCATTGAACAGAAAGGGAAGCAAATTCCTGCATGGGCCCTGTTCAAGATCACCCTTTGCATTGTTCAGAATGCCCAATGGGTTTGCCACCTGGGCAGAGACTGCAGAATTATACCAACAGAATAACAAAGCTCTTTCTGTCACCCGGAAAGAAACAGACTCTGAGACTGGGTGTATAAGAGATTTTGTTCCTTATAGAGTTCTTCGTGGGGATTCATTTGAGCAGAAGGAACAGCTCCAAGAATCTTTAAAAGTTACTTAAAGGACTAGAAACCCCTTTCTCCACCAATGATTGTCCATGAAAGACTCTTTCTAGCATGTAAGGGAGGGCGTCTCCCTGTCTGCCTGCTTGAGTTCAGCATGTTATTATTTCACTGGGTCTTCCTTTTAGAGCCTTTGAACAATCCAGCTTTTGTCTTCCACTGCAGGCTGTGGAAGAGTCCTACAGCGGTGCCAGGTTCTACAATTGTCTGGAAGGAGAAACGTGTGGTGCTAAGAGATTCCAGCAAGGGGTTACAGCTAGAGGAGGCAGGTGAGCTGATTTCACTAGGCTGAGGCCAGAGAACCATGAGTCTCAGGCCAGCTCAGAAATACAGCCAGATGTGTCAAATCAAAACAAAACAAGCCATGGTCAACTAAAGTGTTTCTTTCTTGTGAGATCTGCAAATGTCTGCACGTAGCCCACTTTTGATTGTTTAGCTCACGGACAGCTCTGAAATTCTCATTGTGCCCTAAAATCAGAAGCTTTGATATTCCCCGAAAGGTCTCCCCTCCCCCTCACTGGCCCCATGGAACTCTCTGTGGAAAGATTGGATGACACTGAACGGCCTGGCTGCCAGTGATGCTCCAGGCAGTCCCTGCACTTGGTCACCTTTCTCAGGAAAGCATGCCTTTCCCTGGGTTTCTTAGTAATTATTTTGAATTGAACACCAGGCCTTGCCAGAAGTTCAAGTTCAAGCAATCACAGAAAATGCAGTAAATAAAGAACATATAACCCATTTAAGAGCTGCTGGGTATTCCTTAGGCGGCCATTAGCTGTGACCGTGCGTGGTTATACAAATGTAGTACTTCTCAAGAGTCCTAAAATTAGTTGTATTTCAAGTTGTTCGTCACCTTAGGTTGTCAATTCCCTTTTGTTTCTGCAATCTTTTGTGGATAAAGACATTTGGAGGCTGCTAGGGAAGGGAAGGACCGGGGTGGCATTATTTTTGCATTAATAATCGCATTTGAAATTATCTGGATTGTCTCCCTGAGGAAGACACTGATTGTTCTCAAATTATAAATGTCTACAATAGCCTCCTCCCTCTGCACAAGCCAGCCAGGGAGATATATTTTCCATGAAATTTTGCAACACAAATGTCTCCCAAGGCAACAGCAGAGACAAGTTGTGAGGGGAGCCAAAGCATTATTGGATAAGTGGGTTCAGAGGCTGAACAAGATGGGTTGGATTTTTTTTATCCGTAAAATGTGATATTGCTAGGTTGAATATTGAATGGGGAATTGGCACTGTGTCTCTTTTGCCTCATCAGACACATCTGTACATTATTAAGCATGCTTCTAGCTTCTGTTGTGAAGAGCTTCAGTGTGCCAAACACACTCCCTGCTTACTCTGGGCAACCTCTTTCCAGGTTCCTGTGTTTCCAATCCCCTCACTGCCTACCTCATTATCCCTCATCAGCTGTTGATCCCTTGTTGTGTGGGGGCCTCCTCTGGGTGGTGATATGTGTACTTCTCTGTACAAACCTCTCAATCCAAGGCCCGCACTCGGAGCTTCCTCTACTGTGTCCTCACATACTGAGCCACTGTTTTCCTGGCCTATTGCCCTCAGAGCCAGGTTCAAAGGAAGGAAGGGAAGTCCAATGTCCAGAGGCCTCTAATGCCGTTCAGACTGTCAATCCTGAATCTGCACACACTGTCTCCTTATAAGCACAAAGGAGAGAAACTGAGCTTAAAATGGAGGAAGGCCTTAATTTATCCAATTTACAACCTGTCATGTATCTCCTTCAGCAAGGCCACACCACTTTCTGAAACAGTGCCACCAACTAGGGACTAAACACCTAAATATTTAAGCCCTATAGGGGACATTTTTCATTCAAGCCAACCATTATGTAACTGGAAAATATGACTCAACCCTGTAAGTTTTAATGGGAAACACTCACAATGTCTGCGAACAGAGGGGATAAGGAAGAGAATGAAAATGCCAAGGGTAATTCAGAAGATAACGGCCGGGATGACGATCTGAAAAGACTCCAGGCAGCACACATGGTGAAGAGTTGCGGTTAGCACACATGCCTACCCCTTCCCAGAAACTCAAACCCTACCGTTGGTTTCCAAGGACCAATACCTCCTCCTGGCCCGGCCCTTTCCTTTGAGACTCACCTGATATCTGTCAGGTGGATACCGGGGGCTCTCTAGCCACCATACTTGATGTCTTAGCTAGAGTTAAAAGATAAGAGAAGGAAATAAAAAGAGATACAAATAGGACAAGAAGAAGACAAGATATCTCTGCTTGAAGATGATGTGATTCAACACTTCAAGGACCTTAAAGACGCTATCAGAAGACTTCCACAGGTGATTTAGCAAGGTGTCAGGATACAAAATTAACACAGAGATAGCAGTAGCCTTCCTATATACAGAGGACAAACATACCGAGGAGGAAATCAGTGAAACAATATTATTCTCAACATCCTCAAAATTTTCTTAGAATAAGTCTAATTAATAAAAAAAAAGAAAGACTTACATTTCTCTGATGATTAAGGATGTCGAGCCATTCCTTAAATGTCCTTCAGCCATTGGAGATTCTTCTGTTGAGAATTCTCTGTTTAGCGCTGTGCCCAATTTTTTAATTGGATTATTTTGTGTTTTGCCATTTAGTTTCTTGAGTTCTTTATATATTTTGGAGATCAGGCCTCTGTCAGATGTGGAATATCTTTTCCTACTCTGTAGGCTGCAGTTTTGTCTTTACTATGTCCTTTCCTTACAGAAGCTTCTCAGTTTCAGGAGGTCCCATTTACTCATTGTTGTTCTCAGTGTCTGTGATGCAGGTGTTATATTTGGGAAGTGGTCTTCTGTGCCCATGCATTCAAGACTACTCCCCACTTTCTCTTCTATCAGGTTCAATAACTGAGGTCTTTGATCCATTTGGACTTGAGTTTTGTGCATGGTGATGGATATGGATCTATTTGCAATCTTCTACATGTTGATATCCAGTTATGCTGGCACCAAGTATCAGGCCAAACTCGGGGAATCCAGTCAAAGAGAGGGGGTAAGGAATATGCGAGGAAGAGAGGCCAAGATCACAAAGTGGAAATTTACGAGAGCTAAACCAAGTTTGTAGGAACTCGTGAACTCTAGATCGGCTCTCTAGGGTTATCAGAGCTCTAAACTTGGGCTAAGTTATGCAGTTGGCTTCCTGGTTCTGAAGCTTTTGACTTGGACTGAGTCTGACTATCATTCAGATTACAGATAGGCTATGTGGAAGTTTTTAGCCTTTAAAACTGTCTTAATCTTAAATGACGAAGTCAGGACATTTTGTATTTTTAGATACTTATTAACTTTCTACCAATCATGCCCACCTTGGCAATACATTTGGATTTCCATGACCCTGGCTGTGGTATGAAGGCTGTTTGTTCATTCCCGGCTGCCCAGACCATGAAATAACCGTTCAGAAACTATATTATTTGCAATATTGTTTGGCCAATAGCTTAAGCATATTGCTAGCTAGCTCTTATATCTTTGGTTAACCCATTTCTATTATTTTATATTTCACCGTGAGGCTCATGGTCTACCAGCAAGGTTCCAGCTGGAAGCTTGCATCTTTTCCCTCTGGCGGCTCCAGGGCTTCTTTTGACTCTGCCTCCTTCTTCCCAGCATTCAGTTTAGTCTTCCTAGTCTTCCCTGCCTAGCTCTATTCTGCTCTATCACAGGCCAAAACATCTTCTTTATTCATTAACCAATAAAGGCAAGACATATACAGAAGGAATTCCTACACCACCTCACCATTGTCCAAATAAATTATCCAAAAATAAAACATGTTTAAAATATCCAACAATGGTACAAATAAAAATTGTCATGTTGTATCTGCAGTAACTGCTATCTTCTGGCTAAACAAATGTTTCAAGGTTACTCTGAGCCTCATCTAACATTAATGTAATTGTGTGGGTTTATTTTTTCTCCCTTTAAAATGCTGTACTGCTGAGATGTGGCACCAAGAGACTTAGCCTTAGCCTGCTCTTGGTTGCTCTTATACTCTTAATTGGCATAATCAGTGTGTATTATGTAATTACATAATTAGTCTGTAAATGCTTCTAGTAAACACTTCTAATCTTCTAATAACATCCACATCAATATCTGTGCATGCATATCCATTGACCCTCTCTCAGAGACCGTGAATTAACACGGACACCTGGATGTAAGCAAGGCCTCCGAAGAAACCTGCCATGCTACTGCCTTGGCTTTGGAGAGGCTGCACTCTCACTTTAGGCTGCTTTAGCAAAGTATTATAACATAGAGATGGCAACCAAACATGAAAATGCCCAATATCATTAGTTGTTAGGGAACTAGACATTAAAACAGTTGCACCCAAAATGGAATGGCCTGTAGGCAGAGGCTGCTCAATTGTTCCCGGCTGCTCAGACCAGAAATAATCACACAGAAACTGTATTATTTACAATACTGTTTGACCAATAGCTTAAGCCTATTTCTAGCTAACACTTACATCTTGAATGAACCCATTTCTATTATTTTATATTTTACCATGAGACTCGTGGTTTGTCAGTAAGTTGGGGGGGGGGCTCGTTTGTCTCCTCCCTCTACATGGCATCTCTTTGACTCCTCCTACTTTGGATTTCCTGCCTGGCTTTACTCAGTTAAGTCATTGGCAGAAAGCAGCTGTATTCATTAACCAACAAAAGCAACAACACATAGACAGAAGGACTTCCACATAATTGGCTAAGATCCAAAATACTGACAAAAGCTGGGGTTGACATAGAAGCGAAGCAGGAGGCACTCCTGTTGCTAGGGGAACTGCAGATTGGTGTAGCCACTTCAAAAGGGAGCTTGGCAACTGTTTGCCAATCCAAAGATAACATGATCATATGATCCAGCCAAACTGAGTCCAAAACTTAGGTTCACCTAAAAAGTTGGACTTAAATGTTCATAGTTGCCGTGTTCTCAGTGCTCCATGTGGAAGTAGCCAAGCAATCTCTCCTTTAGTAGATGAGCAGGCATACAAACTTGCTGTGTCTGAAAAATAGTACGTTCTTTAGCAATAGGAAGAATCAAGCAGTCAAGTCACAAGGAGACAAAAAAAAACCATTACAGATTGCTAAAAGATGAAAGACTTTTTGGTCCTCATCAAAGCTAACTGGGTGGCTTTATGCATACATCATTCTAGGAAAGATCAAACTAAAAATCAGTGCTTGTGGGGGAGTCAGGGGGATGGCAATGGACAGACAATAGGGGAATCACACACTCAGTGCAGCCTTTCATTTCTGTGTGCACTGTAAAGGTGGGTACATCGCACATTGGTTAACGCCCACAACCTCACTACTCAGAACGAGTCATAGGAAAACTCTTGGCCTTGGTTAATAGCAACGTGGCTCAGTACATGTAAAAATGCACACTGAAGCAAAATGGCAGAAACAGAGGAAATCTGGAACAGTGGGGTCTTTCTGCCTAGTTCTAGTGCACAGCCAAGAGCAACAGCAATGGCCTGTGTGGTGGTTTGATGAAAATAGTCCCCATAGGTCCAAAGAGAGTGGCACTATCAGGAGATGTGGCCTTGTTGGAGCTGGTGTGGCCTTGTTGGAGGAAGTGCATCACGGGAGGTAAGCTTTGAGGTCTTGGATGCTCAGTCCAGGCCCAGAGTCACTCTCCCTTACAGCTGCCTGCCGACAGGGTGTGGAACT
>NC_022023.1:31515099-31516252 GCF_000317375.1 Microtus ochrogaster | reverse complement strand
ACCACATCTGGCCCTTTTAAGATACTCTGTGGAAGAAACAAGCATTCTTTATAATCAATAATGGCTGTGTGTGTGCATATTCAGTAATTTTCCAGCCACGTTTAGTCCTTTAGCTTTTTATATGTGTAATTTTAGAGGATATATAAGTAATTATCCCGTACCTCCTCCATGCCTTCATTTGCATAGCATCCTACATCATCAGCACCCCACGGGATCAACACTCAGTGCCATTAACAACTCACACCGCCAACATCCCATCCAAGAATGGCTCATTTGTCACAATCAATGAAGCAAGATTGGTGTGCCGTTATCACCTAACACACGTTTTTTTTTTTTTACAAGGGTGCGCTCTCGTAGGGTACATTCTACAAACCAGAAGGATGGACAATGCCACATGCCACCCTAAGTGTGTGATACAGAACATTGTCACAGCTCCAACACTGCCTGGGATCCATCTACTCATCCTTCCCTTTTGGTAAAACTTTGGTAGCCAATAATATTTGTTAGTCTTCATAGTTCTTCCCTTTTCAAACTAACAGATATTGAAATTATGTCATGTGTAGATTCATTGGTTTCTTTTATTTAACATGCATTTGAGGGTCATATGTGTCTTTTTGTGGTTCCATAGCTGACTTCATTTCAAAGATACACAATATTCCATTCTTGGGATGTATCCCAATTTGTCTACTTAACTACTGGAGGATATCTTGGATGCTTACAAATTTGAGCAATGAAAATAAAGCTGTTTAAATATTCTTGCATAGGTTTCTTGTATGGAAATAGGTCTCCAAGATAGCTGAGGAGATAGGAATATGACTGCTTCAAGGTTCACTTGGAAATGCCAGCCATCTTCCAGAGTGCCTGTAAGACTTTCCTTTTCATAGGAAGCAAATGAGTTTCCCTCATTCCACATCCTCACCAGCATCTGTGGACTACCTGGACTTTCTCCCCTGGTAGTGGTGTGTCTAGTTTGAATTTGAAATTCTGTAAAGAAAAAATTATGCTGGGGCTATTTTTTTAAGCTTATTTGCCATTTGTCTACATTAGTGAGATGTGTGTTCAAATCCCTTCCCCCATTTCTTAATCAGGCTGTCCATTTCCTATTCTTGAATTCACACACACACACACACACACACACACACACACACACACA
>NC_022023.1:31481206-31512435 GCF_000317375.1 Microtus ochrogaster | reverse complement strand
GTTGTTGTTGTTGTTTTGTTTCTTCCTGCTTTTCTTAAATTATCCTGACAACTTTAGTCTCTGGGCTTTTATCTTTCTCTGTTTCCGTATACCTTTCTTTACTTCTTTCTCCACGACTTGCTGTGTAGCTGGGTGGCTGGCCCCTTATGTCCTCCTCTCCTTGTTCTCTTGCTTCTCCTTCGTTGCTTCTTTCCCTTCTCTTCCAGACTTCTCCTTCTGTCTTTTGTCTTTTGTCTCTCTGCCTGCTGGCACCACCTGTCCTCGCTCCTGTCCTTGCTCCTGCGTCGCTATTGGCCATTCAATTCTTTATCAGACCATCATATTAGGCAGGCAAAGAATCACAGCTTCATGGAGTTAAACAAATGCAACATAAACAAAAGCAACATATCTTAAAATAATATTCCCCAGCATCAGGCAGAGGCTCTCTTTCGGTCATTGTGGACCTTTGGAAAATGGATCCTAGCTGGAGGAAGAAGTCAGCTAGGAGGAGGTCTTATGAGCATGTTCCCTCCAGCTCCCAGGGATAATTTCACTGCCATGAATGCCCTGTACCCATAAAAATATATTCTTCTTCTACGCTATTTCTTGCCGCATAGCTGATTACAGCAATGAGAAAAATGAACAGAAGATTGGAACTGAGTAGGGTCATCGCTATGATAAATTCAGCCCTATGGTTTATAGGTTTCTGCACTGGTCTGTGAGAGAAGTATGGAAGAGTTGGTATCTGTGAGGCAGAAAAGCCCGAGAATGTTGTAAGCTGCGCTTGATGAGCCACAGTGGGGGAAGTCTGGAAGATCAGAATGCTAACAGGACAGGGTACAAGGGAGGCTGCACGTATATGTTTCAGAGAGGCATAAAAATACTTTACAATTGTGCTGGAGGCCAATTGTGCTCCAATCTGGCAAAGGATCTTACTGTATTTCATCCCTACCCTGAAATTTTGAGTGGAGCTGAATTTTCAAATGTTGAATGAAGTTGTTTGGTGAAGGAAATTTCAACGCAGCGAAACCTATAGACTGTGACAGAGTGACTTTTCACTGCCTGTAGTCAGACTTCTAGTGGCCCAGAGCATAGAGATGTGAGCTATGCAGTTTGATGAGCAGAAGAGCCCAAAAGGGTCAAACAACAGACAGAGAGCTATAATCCTTAATACGATGTCTAGAGCTAAGGAGAAGCCATAGCTTTTCACTGGGACACTAGGAGAAGTTTCTTGGTGAAAGATATAATCCTTGAGAGTTTCAGTGCCCCAAAGACAAATTTATTAAATGAAAAACCTTTTGCTTTTTAAATAATAGAAAGGTAAAAGAAAGACAGCTTAGATGTCATCCGACTCAAGCAGGGACACCTGGGAACAGCTTGTCTTAGGTTCAGCGTGGAGTATACCATAGAAGTGGTTGTAGCTGTCGTCTGTGGACCTGGGACGGGATGAATTGGGAAGTGGCATCCGAGTTTTCTATGTATTGCTTTTCTTTCGGATATGCACAATGAAGAATTATGGAGTCACAGATCCTTGGGCCAAGATTACTGGAAGCAAATTAAGGGCAAAGTGCTTTGTTTTGACTCACGGCTTGAGGGCACACTCTATCTTGAAGGGACGGCATTGGTGAAGGCGCCAGTTAAATCTTTGGTGGTGGAAGCTGGCTCCCATCAGGAAACTGTAATGGAATAGCAAGTGGGGCTATGCTTCCTCAGAATAAAATTGTGGGTTCCAGGAGGAGGGGAGAGTCTCACAAGACTTTGGGGGTAAACAGACTGTGTGTGTCAGGGAAAGCTGGAACTCTTAAGAGTCACAAGGCTCCCTCTGCAAGGTTACAGAAATAATTCATACCTGCTGAGAGAGGAGACGGAGCAGTAAAGCTGTGGAGGAGGTTCTGGATTTGTCCAGGTGCATACAAGGTATGCAGAGTGGCAGAACTGTCATGTCTGGGAGCTGTCACCCATGTTGGGGTGGGTTGGGGTAATGCAGCTAATTTTGAATCATCTCTGTTCCAGAATTGGATCCATCTGACTTCTGTTAGTAAACTCCATAAAACCTATTGGTCCCCTAAGCTGTACTTTGGTGCAGTTACTACTTTGGTCTGTTGTGAGCTCCCTTTCTAGGATGACTAGATGTGTGTGTGTGTGTGTGTGTGTGTGTGTGTGTGTGTGTATGTGTGTGTGTGTGTTGCATCTCCCCCAAACAATGTCTGTCACACAACAGCTATAAACCACCAAACCTGTCCCCTGAGATCCATTTCCTCCCAAGAGGACCCATTTCTCAAAGATGGCACAGCCTCCCCAAATGGCACCAACATCAAGGCACTAAGTGTTTGAATACAAGTCTTTGAAGACACTCCACACTCAAACCACAAGCATTTTTCAATCCTGTTCTTAGCTGTGCTTCCAAATATCATCTCTACTCACCAAGAGGGTGATCTCTCCAGTTTCTCACCCCAGACAAACAGCAGCAACGCTACGCTGTACAGAGTACTTGAGTGACAGATGGCAGAGACAGTGGGTGACCTTTGTGACCCTTTGTGACGCAGCTGCCGGTCTGTTTATTCAGATAAGCAAGGTACTTGGGAGGGAAAGGCCACCAAACCTAAAAACGGTTGGTAGGGAATATTTAAGTGATCTTTCAATACCATCAACTCCCAAGTCAGAAATGAGGAGGGGCCTTTGGAGGCCAGGTTCATTCAAGGGTCTGAGGGCTGGAGAAAAAGGTGGGAAGGTTTTGATCTGTAAATATTAAATGCAGTATGTTAATCCATTTGGGTCCTGATTGTAAATGGAGCGATCATGAAGGGATCGTGATAGTCTTTTCTTTCAACGTCGGGGACTGATGGGGATGATGGCCACGGCCACGTGGTCCAGCGCAGAGCTGCACCGTCGAGTCGGAGAGGACAAACTGGGAGCGTTTAGGTACGAACTCGCTATTAGATGAAGTTGAGGAACGATTGCCAGTTTAGCTAGCTGAAATTATGTGTTGTTGGTAATAGCAAACGTTATTGCCTGTAAGAAAACAAGTCTTTAACTGGTAAGAAGATTTACAATTGAAAATTCCCTAGCAAGGAATCCAGTACAAAATTAATAAAACAAAACTTCTGTGGTTGTGAGAAATAAAAATGATGGGGAAATATTTCCAGTTCTTGAGGCAGCACATGGGTGTGTGGAAGATACATTGTGTTATTCCCCTGTTCTGATTATCTGAGTGCCTATAATTATTTTTAAAGCCTATTTAGAAGACAAAAGAAAAGGACCGAGCTTTCTTGTTAACAGACATGAATTTTTGTTGTCTGTGGTTCTTGTCTGTTGCTGAGTTTTTGCAGAGTCTCATTTTAGGATCAGGGTGAGAGAGCCAGAAAGGAGCCTGGCCAGAGCTGACAGCTTGAACTGCAGCACCAGGGGTGGGCCCAGAGCTCCTTCCTCTCTCTTCTCAGGGCAGAAGGTTCTCTTTCCTTTGAAAACACACAAGTAGGTAAGATTATCAGCCAAATGGCCGGGTTAAATTCAACCCACAGAAAAATAGGATGTTATAGATACAATCATGTAAATACCGAAAAGGCTTAATGGCCAGAGAAGCCACAGCAGATCTTAAGAAGCATAGCGTGGAGAGGAGGTAACATACAGTTAAATGCCTAGAAAAACATTTACCTAAACGAATGGTGCAATTTGAAGTTATGCCTTAAGTATTGTAGTGTGAAATTTCAATTAAGGGGCTAAGGGCTGCACAATGGGCTGTGATGTCAGACTTTGGCCACTATGAGATGTGCACCACGGTTCTCCGAGAACTAGGAAGACAGAGAAATCAGGACAAATGTTGGTGTTTTATACATTCATTTCTAAACACATTCCAGGGAGTGTGTCTTCTATCACGGGACACGAGTCGGGGCACATATGCATACCCATAGATCACTCAAGAGTACAGGACACTGTAAAGTGAGACTGAGTCAAGACAGGGGAAAGGTCATAGCAACTAGGGACACTCGACTTCCCCTGATGGAAGAGAAAGAAAAGATGCTGCTCTGGCTCCTTGCTCTGAGCACAGCATCTGAAATGTAGGCTGGAATGCAAAGTCAACGCATTGCTTTGCTGTTAAGGGTGCAGCAATCCCACGAGCAGCTGCTCCAGGACCTAAGGTCATAAGAAAGGAACACCCTGAACACTTCCTTTGCGCCTCTCTGGGAATGCCTGTGGGGGAGATATTGGTCTTCATTCAACAGCTTCTCAGTCAGAGAATTTCATCAGGATTATAGGGCTGGGCTCTAGCTCAGAGAGAGAGTGCTTATCCACCTTATGCACCATGTATGAGACTCAATCTGATTTCTAGCATTGTAACACACAGAGAGAGAGAGAGAGAGAGAGAGAGAGAGAGAGAGAGAGAGAGAGAGAGAGAGAGGATGAGAGAGAGGATGAGAGAGAGAAAGAGAGGATGAGAGAGAGAGAGAGAGAGGATTAGAGATCTGGTTTTCTGCTTCAGGATCTATAAATAGAACTATAAGAAAAAAGTTCATTTTGACAGCTCATGTTGAGACCACTAAAATCATCTTGCCAGGGAGTCCTACAAAGTTGTCAAATACTGCCAAGCCTGCCTTCTGTCAATACCCGGGAGCTCAATGCGATGCTCTCACGACCCAGGCAGACACCAACCATTTCCTCCCCTCAGGATATCGAGGGTGTTCCTAAAACAAGGATGATGAACACATTTCTAACTTTGTCATGTGTGAACTTGACATCTGGAGTCTGTTGTATCAGAGATCAGGACCAATTCTGTGGCTGGATAGTTGAGTGGCTTCATACAAATAACTCCATCAATGTTCGCTTAAGCTACACAATAGGAAGTTTATTCATTATTTCATTGGGGGGGATACCGAAGCTACATTCAACAACACATAGTCAATTCTGTCTGAAGGAATGCTGAGTAAGGAGATAATTATTGCAGAAAGGAAACCTCCCTTTGTAACAAAGGAAGCGAAGCAGGACTGAAGCTCAGGGCAATTTTTAAGTGATGTCCTTTGAGGCTTCGCACAGGGAGCTGAGACATTGGAGGGATGAGGCTGTATGCCAAGCGTTGGCTGACTATTTAGTTGTGACTATACTGGAGCTGTACGGCCAGGAAGAGGGACATAACTCCATTGATTTTTTTTTTTTTACATTTACAATTCCTTACCTCTTTAGCAGTAACACACGGATGCAACTCAAGTATCAAGGACAAGAAGATGCCCTCTGATAAGCTTCTACCGAGCCAATTCCATGTCCCCCCTTCCCTAAATGCCATTCTTTCCGAGAGGCTACGATTGTTTTGTTTTGTTTTGTTTTCGTTTGTTTCTACACTATCGGCCACACAGTCTTTCATTTCTTCCCCCATTTCCTTTGAGGCTAAAGCTGCACAGAGCACGGACGGCTGCTGTCATTTCTTTGCTTCCTGTTTTGTGAGGCTAGCGCCAAGGCGATGGTCATGAGCTGGCGTCAGGTCCTCCTCTGCGGGCAGTTAATAACAAACCTATCCCCAAGTGCTTGTCCCAGCCTGACTTCACGCTATAGAGTTTCCTTACATGACTCTTCAGTCTGGTCATCTGGGGATGCGCAGCATGTCACAAACCTGTCACCAGACACCTAGCACCTGTCCCTTGTCCTCCCACAGAGCTCCAGCCCATCGTGCTATGTACGTGTCATGCCTGGCCATTCTTCTTTATGCCAGTCTCTTGTTGGAAGGACAACTCAGGCATCATTGGGATCTGAACATATTTTAGTGTGTGAACGGTGCTAGATGCCTGGTGTTGGAACTGGAGAGAGAGGTCCTTCCGAGCCACCTGGAAAAAAAGCTGCTGTGGTTCCCTTTTTCCTCAAGAGAGGTTTTCCAAACTGCAAAGGATGACTGAAGACAGTAGAAAGCTCTGGAATCATGGGAACTAAGTCATTGTCATGTCCAATGGATGTCGCCATTGAAGTTCAAGTTTGACCAATGCCTTCCTTCTTTCATCGGCATTCACCAGTGCCAATTTCATAGGCATGTTTTGGTCACTGCATCTTACAAACTCAACTTAAGAATTGTCCGTATCTAAATTGTCATCTTGTTACTCGTATGAGTTGTAAACATTATTACATAAGTGTTATCCAAACACAAGCACTGCAGTAGCACTTGGATTGTGCTACCCAGACGGCTGCTAGGTGACTCAGAGGCAGGTAGCATATACAGCAACGATGTGCTGGACAAAGGCGTGATTCATGTCCTGGGCAGTGGCATTCTGCCACTTTCATAACTGGATATAATTTCGAGCTTGTGAATTCTTTATTTCTGGAGTTTTCCATTTAAAATATAAAGAAAAACCATGAATGAAGGGGGCACGGCTATACACATTGAATTTATTTTTAGGTCTTCAGAAACATAATTCCTTCCCATGCTGCTTTGTATTGACTTCTAAGGCGGCATTTAGGAAGTCACTGCAACTTGCTGGCAGTCATGCAGCCATGTGCTAGACTGAGATTCGCGAAGATGGGGCTTACATGTCTTGGCTTACACAGAAGAGGAGGTAAGAATAAAACTCTGGACCTCTTAAGGAACCCCTTGGTCTAAGACAGCACACTAACATTGGAGATGTCCCTGCTAAGGCAACCCTCAGTCCTGTTGGCTCCTGGTGTGTGTGTAGCATATCTTCTGTTATTCCTAAATCCATGCATCTATGTGTTGATGATTGTAGGAAAAGCTTATATATTATAAGTCCAAAAACATTCCCTATATTAGCAACATAGATGTCTGTCATTGGACTTGAACCATTCCTCCGGAAGGAGCATCATAATACATACACAGTATTGAGTTGAACCCAAGTCATGGCATGGTCGAGCTGAGTTTCATACACGTTGGATGCTCAGGAAGTGGGTTTTGAATGATGAAGGAGTGAAAACTGAGTGACAGCCCTCACTCTGTCAGTCAGCACGTGTACAAGTTCAGGAGAAGGAGAGGTAGTCTTTGTTTTCCTTTAATCTGAAACCAATCAGGGGCAAATGTGTTGTAGATTGCTTCCCCTCTGTGGCTTGCAGTTATTTTACCTCTGACATCGCTGGGATTTTCATATCCAAGCTTGAAGAACACAAGCTAAGACGATGTTACTGTATACTGAAGAAGCAATTCTTTCCTTTTCTACCACCTGACTTTATAAATCAAACAACATTCTTTACTGGAGATGGTTTATGCCATTCATAATGTTCTGCGAGATTAATTTGTTTTCATAAAGTGGAAAGCACACCACGGAAAGGAAACTCTAACTCAAGGCAAATGTTGAAGATGACAAGCTCCACTCTTGTGATTTTGAAGCAAGCAAGCAGGCGGATCCACCCTCACACTTCTTTAGCCTTGAAGAACCATTAGGAAACATCGCTGATGGCAGCTGAAAGACCCTGCTCTTTCATAAGTGGACCTCTCCTGATACGTTGCCATGGGGACCGGAGCTCTGCCATCTACAAAACACTGTTGACGGAGGGAAGAGCTGATGAGCAAAAGCTGCAGAGGGATGCTTAGGGAAAAGAAGATACCCTTTCTTTCTCATTCTCTTTTTGCTCTCTAACCCAAATTTGATTTAATCCCAGTGAGCAATGACAAGAAACGGAAGTGCTCATAACTCTTAGACTACTATGTTCTAGTGCACTGTGATCTTTGTTTAGTTATAAAAATTGGAGAGTTTTGTTTCCAGATTGATCAACCCAGTCATTATAATTTCATGGTGGGCTTAGTGGGATAATAAGAGGCTGTTGAGGAAGGAAGATCCAGGCTTTGGTGGGAGAAGCAGGGCAAGGCTCTCAGTGAGCGAGGGAGCTGTGCAGGCTCAAGTCGTGCTTGAGTAGAAAGCCTCTGAAGGTCTGAACGCCAGCTCTGAGTGTGGAGGGAAGGAAAGTCCCGTTTCAAAACCACATGGATGTGACTAATTTGGAGAGAAATTGGAAGCCGTAGGCTGGTGCGATCCATAGTAAATGCTTTCTGATTTAGCAGTGAGGGTGAGCAGCTGGGCACCCGGACATGTTGTCAGTGTTTCACACATGAGAAACATCCCCGCCACAACCCTTAGACAATTCCAAGATAAGTGCTCAACTAACCCCAACAAATACCGAGGTGACAGAGCGGAAAAGGTTGGTAGAAGTCATGCTGGAAGGGGGCTGGAGAGATGGCTCAGTGGTTAAGAGCATTGCCTGCTCTTCCAAAGGTCCTGAGTTCAATTCCCAGCAACCACATGGTGGCTCACAACCATCTGTAATGAGGTCTGGTGCCGTCTTCTGGCCTTCAGGCATACACACAGAAAGAATATTGCATACATACATAATAAATAAATAAATATTAAAAAAAAAAGAAGTCATGCCGGAAGATGCCCCTCCTGTTATGGAAGAGGACATTTTCTTCAAGGCACAGTATCTCCTCCATGGTCACCACACTTTGAAACCCCTCCTTGCAGAAGTTAAGAGGCAATGTTTGGCACAGGGAACGTAGTCAAGGGCTTTGAACTCCCACCAGCCAGACTGCTCCTCTCCTGTAGTTTCCAGGTAGGAAGGGGTCATTCTTCTCATATGTGTGCGCATTCATTAACTTTCTCTTCACCAAGACCAACTATTTGACAAAAGCAATGTAAGGCGAGGAAGGAACTAGCTTAGCTCATAGTCGGAGGGGACGCAATCTATCACATATAAATGCCACCAGGCCGTGGCAAGAAGTCCCATGATGACAGGAGCGTGTGGTGGTACAGGAAGCAGAGAGGGCACCTGAAGTAAGGCCACGCCCACCCCAGGCACCCATTTTCTCTACATAGATCTTACCTTCAAAGGTTCCATCCATCACCTCCTAAACGACACCACCAGTTAGGAAACCGCATTGGATCACATGACCTTGTGGGGCCATTCTGATCCTTACCATCCCAATGTGTCATAGATGAGAGCGGTACAATACAAACCTGCCTTGGGTTCTAGTGCCCAGCCTATTAGAAGGCCAGAGAGGAGCATCTGATATTAAAGGATGGTTGGTTGCACGTTCACAGCACACAGCTACCAGGGAAGAGGTTGACATCAGTCTGAAGTCTAAATGTCTTTGTTCTTGGTGTCTACGATTATAGACACCCCCACACACACACCCAAGCCCCACTTCTTAGTGTCTAATAGAAAGTCAGAGACACGAAGGCAGGACAGAAGCACGAACTCACAAACATCTCTTACATTAGCTCTGTTTCCACTGAATCTTAGGATCCCATCAATTGGGAAACTGCAGGCAGTAGGAGGGACCACAGAAGCACTGACTTCTGCTACAGTTTGGCCCAATGCAGGAGGAAGCCGGCAGCGGGTAGCCTCGGGAGACCTCTGCTTCCTGAATTTCTGAAGGAGTGCTTGAAGCACTAAGCCAGGACATTAACTACTCATTTTAGTCTTATTTCCTAGTAGGTAGCAATGCCAGCTGGAAGGAGCTCTCCCCTCCTGGCCTCTGTCAGGGCTAGCCTGGCATGGAGCACACTGCAGTTCTCTGAGTCCCCTTGGCTGCCGAAATATGAGCGAGAGCCTTCTTCACATCATCCCAGTGATGGACACTCAGGCACATGATATGCAAAGAGTGTGTGGCAGAGATGTGGCACTTGTCTTTGTGGAAAGAAGCGTCTAGTATCATAAGTATCAAGTTATAGGAGAAGATCATTTAGACAGATTACATGATGTGAAAGATACATTTACAGAGACAGAGCTTAGCGGATGTGTCCGTCCCTGGGTTGCTGGCTCATGTACGACTCTATCGCAAACACAAACACAGGCTGCTTAAGGACAGGGGCACATTCAGGAAAATAGCATTTTATCATTCTGCAAACATCATACACAGTATTTCAACAAATCACCTACTCACCAAGGTTACATGCTAGAGCCTGTTCCTTTGAGAATCCGGAGAAATAAAACAGCACAGGATTAAATCAAACTTGAGGACATGATGTCACCAGGAGCCATGGTAGCCTTAAAGACAAGGTAGGCCTGAAGACGTGGTGGGCTACCGAGGTCAAAAGCCTTTGCAACTTTCACAATGTTTGTTGCAAATAGGAATGTAGTCTAAAATAATAGAAAAAGATATAGTGTGGTAAATATATAAACCCCTAACCCTTAGTCATCATCTGAAGTTGTCCTGATCAACTACCACGCCCTGCCTGTCACTGTACGCGATGTCCCCTCTGACATCAGTGACCTAATGGACTTGCTTATGTCCGTGTCATCACGAATGGACCTCTCTGCATGATGGAGTTATACCTGTCATGGTTTCCCCAGGTAGTAGGAACTTTTCAGCGCCGTTATAATCATCTGGGCTGGCTGCTACACACATGCCATCCTAGACCAGAATGTCACTGTTGTGCAGCATGCCAGCTTCCAGCTAGACACAGCCTCAGCTGGTGTCCTTTTGTGTCAGCCTTCTGACCCAGCCAGCCATGGTGTCACCAGACAAGGACTCTGGGAGAGAATGAGATAAAATTCATCGTGTTCCTAAACACATTCCAATTCTGGCTCTCCACAAGGTCTGTAAGTAACTGAAGGCTATCCCGGAAATGGTGACTTTCTGATGGAGTAATGTCGCCGACACGAGGCTGAACCATCACTCCCAGGGGAAAACCAAGTTAGGTTCCCATCATCTTCTGGTTGCATTTTCATCAAGTGACTCTTACAAAACCTCATTTCCTGCGTCTTTCTATAAAGACCCTGCATCGCTTACTTTTCCTGTCAACATAACCAGCTGTCTGACAGGAGGTTTCTTAAAGGAAGAGATGCTTTTATTTTGAGGGAAGGGTTGTAGTTTTAGTGGGATGCAGTCCTTCAGCGGGGGGAAGACGTGGGAGCAGGAGAGGCTGTAGCCACAGTGTGGGGGGGCTGGTCTTACTTCAGCACAGTCAGGAAACCAAGACTTGAGAATGCTGGGCTCCGCTTGCTTCCTCTTCTTTTTCTTTTAGCTTCAGGCTGGAATTTAGAACTTTCAGTGGGTCTTCCCTCCTTATGGAAACCTTTCCAGAAACTTCCTCACAGATACACCCAGAAACGTGTCTCCTAGACGATTCCAAGTTCAGAGGGCCACCCAAATTAACAGGTGGAGTCGAGTCATTGACATGGCGCATGCAGCCAAGGACGCTGTGACGTGACGGAACAAGGCTCATCTCCCACACTCTGCTCTATGAAGCACATTGTATCCTTGCTGTCCTGAGCTACACTTGACAGCTTCTTGACACAACAGTTGGGGGCAACATTTTAGCACTGCAACCACCAATGAAAGGTACAAAATGTGAAGGAAAAAAAACATGATGATACTAAGAATCCCACACACACACAAAAATACTCATGGGTGTGATTGGAAAGAGGAAGAGCTGCGCCACCTTGCCCTACCTCACTTTGGATTTTGTTCTCTGATAGACGCAAGATTTCAGCCGTGGTCTAAGTCTCTGGATGCTCACGAAAGCACCACAAGAATGTGTTCCACGGTGTCAGCTAAATGTTAGTGAGCAGGGGAGTCTGCAAACCTGCAACCCTGAAGTGGCAAGGACCTGCTCTTTATTGCTACCCTAGGCTTCTATTTAAACAAAATTTAAATAATCGAAGACCTCCTGATGGATTCTTTGGATAATTAGTGAAATAAAATTTATACGTGGTCCATTAGATTAATTAATGGTGGCCTCCAGGTTAAATGGAGTCTTTACTCTGCCCCCTGCATTTTACACAGGAAACATGGAATTGCTATTTTAACAAGGTCCTCTGGAAGATGACACTGTGCGTTTTGAATTTCAAGCAGGTCCTTCTGCTTTCTAGTTAGAAAAAAAATGTGGGGGGGTTATGAATAGCTGTCTAGAAAAACTAAACAAAAAAAAAAGCAAGAAAGAAAAGAAGGAAGAAAGCCTGCTTCAGGAGGATGTCCATTACTTTGCTCATCATGCGTCTAACCAGCACATATGCCTTTCAGAATCAGTAAAGTTCTAAGCTCTGGAGATCCAGCCTAGCAAATAGCCCAGATGTTTGGTGTGTAAGGAGCTTATGCTAGGGAGGAAGATTAGGTACAACCAAGTGTCCTCATAGAGAGGGATGAGGAGGTTATAAAGATGAGAGGGTGGCCCAGCATCTATGATGGGAATAGGTAGGAGAGCTGTTGCCTTGGAAGCCGTTGTCCCTGTGAAATGACCTGGATCTTGGTCTTGTAAGGACAGTTTTTCACAGAACAATTGGGCATGGGTAGTTTTAGAATCACTGTGGAGGAGGAACATAGCCTGCAAACTCTAGCGTGGAGTGTCAAATGTGCACAATGATGAGGAGCACGCGGGACTTCCGGGCTTGGTATTTGCCAGAGCATAATGAGTGGGACGTGGAGGGCTAGGTCTGAGAGGGGCCAGGGCGTGCACTGGACTAGGGATGAATCTTAAGGGCGTGGGGACGAGCCAGGAGAGAGCTTGCAGAACTGGATGTTCTGTGCCATGAAGAGAAAGCTGAGCTGGAAAAAGCCACTAAGACATTCCGAGTTTGTATTTTTTATAGGTTACTTGCTCCATCAGAACAGATGCTCACTGAGAGATCATATTTAAAATGAGTGAAAAGGTGCTGATGCAAGTCGGCGCCATCCGACCATTGTTTGGTGACTTAGTCTTTCTCCCAACTTAAGTCCACACCACTGATGTCATGGTCTTTGCCATGGTGGTCACAGGAACACCCCCTGAAACTGTAAGCACCCATTTAATATCTTCCTTCTAGATGTCTTCTCTAAGCCTTTGTCATAATGTCTTTTTGCAGTACTAGAACAGTAATTAGGACAGACATTGATACCAGGGAGTAGGCCATTGCTCTGACGGGCCTGCCCATGCCGGGTTGTAGAGAAACGTGGGATACATTAGGACTAGAAAAGCAGTTGAATAATGCAAGCAGGGCTTAGTGGGCCAGTCTCGTGGGAGCCTGGAAGATGGTAGAGCTGAGAGCACGGTAGACTGTAGAGGCCCAACTCAAGGTTTCAAAGGAAAGAGATTAGCAGCGAGGCTAGGGTCCGTTCTTGTGCTATTTTGGTCAAGACTATGGCTGAGGCCCCCTTGTCCTAAGAATCTGCCTGAGGCTGAACTGAGAAGCTCAGGACTGATTTCTCCAGCAGAGGAGAATTAAAGACAGCCTAATATTGCATGACCTCAATTACTTGTTACTCTTCTGCTACCAATGTCCAGCACTTTAATTGGGAATTAAAAACAATTTTTAAAACTTTTCTTTTCTTTTTCTTTTTAAAAGAGAGCCCTAATGCTGACTCTGTTGTGAGGTCATTAGCCAGCACTTTTAGGCAGATCGACCATGGAAACGGGCAAGTGGCACAAATGAAATACAAAGTGTACACTTGGAGGGGGAAAGGAACCAGGGAATTGAGTGTTCGAGGCAAAGCTTGTATGGAGGAGAGAAGAAGCGGTCAAATACGAAACGGAATGAAGGAGTGGTTAGCGAGGGTGGGGGCAAGATCCCACCCAGATAATCCTTTAATTTATAAACAGGGAAGATGACCAACAAATCAAAATTTACACAAATATAAATAAAAGAGGTGGCCATGCACCAGACTAAGCAGAACTTGGCAACATAGGCCTGGAGGTGCTTCGGTTGTTTGAGTCTTGAGAGATACAGAAGCAAACAGGTTGTGGAAGCCTCAATTAAGGAAAACTGTTGAGGCCAGACATGGGGCAGGAGAGTCCCTACCATGGCCGTCTGCCTGCTGCCATGTACCCCACCATGACTGTCATAAGCTCATCTTCTGCACGTGTAAGTTCTTATCAAATGCTTTCTAATGTTGGAACAGACTCTGCAAAGCAGTGGGAAAGTAGCAGAATGAGGCAAGAGGGATGGAGCAGAACTCTAACAGCAGCCTTGACTCTGAAGCACTTTTCCAAAAGAGACTGGCACCATATGAGATGCTGCATACCCTATGAAACCCAACCTCTGAGGCTGAGGCTTCTGGTCTTAACTGGTAACCAGGATTTTGACTCCTTCATCTTTGCTTCCAAAGAAAAACCAAACATCCATTCCACATGATTTGAACCTTGATTCAGTTGTTAGTGGGATGGTTTGTGCAAGAAGATAGGCTCTCGATATGGCACCAAGCATGCAAGCGCTCAGGGTTAATCACCATAGGTGATATTTTTTTCAATGGCCTTGGCTTTATAATATTTCCTAGATTTGGTTGAGCCCTGCATTTTGTCAATAAAATCCCCATGGGTATAGGAAGAGATGTTCTACTTCTCAAAACCTTCTGAATGGGTTTAAGAGATGGTTCAACAGTCAGGCAACTGCCAATCATGAGGGCCAGAGTTCAGATACCCAGAGCTGGGAGGATGTAGAACCCCGCCTATAAATCTAGTATGTGGAAGACAGGAGCAGGGGATCCCCGAAACATGCTCTGCATAGCTAGACTAGCCTTGTAGGCACGTTTGGGTAAATTAGAGACCTTGCCTCAGTGAATAAGAGGGAGAGGGGAAGACACCACCCAGTGTCAACCTCAGCCTTTTGCATGCACACATGTGCACTCCCCACACGTACATAGCTTCTGAAATAAGAAAGTGGGGAAGCAAACAACAAGAAAACCTTGTGATGTATTGCGATCCCCGCGGCTTCTGATGTTTTAAACATTGAGTAGGTACAGGCACCAGGAAAGGTCCCGGCTCTTGTGACTCTCCACCACACTTTCCCCCTTCTTCCCTTTTGCTGCCTTCCCGCTGGCTTCATAAATCACCGTGTTATGCAAATTGAAAAAAAAATATCTGCCTGTAGCTCCTGTGAGAAGAGATCATCCGAGAAAGTGGATTTCCATGGAAACCAAATGCAAAATGCAGTAGGAAGGAGAGAGGAAGGATAAATTAGACTCTCCGCCTCAATTCCATCCACGTCACAGGCCCCCATGAGCACCTCTCCCTCAACTCTTTAGGATGTTCTCTTTTAGACCAAAGTGTTTTCTTCTTCCTCACGCCCTTTGTGGAGCTCAATGTATTCGGTCTGGGAAGGGATAATTTATTTCAAGTGCTTACCTTTGTGAAGAGCGATTACCTAGAGAACGGTGCCCGTTTTCTCTTTATTACCGGGGAAGGAAGAGAAGCAGAAGCTTCACCCCAGTAGAGAAGTGAGCGTTAGGGGAGAGTTTCCAACTTACTGTGTCAGGACTGTGGTGACAACAGAACATGGCTTCTTGGAGCCCTTTAATTAAGGGATGATGACACATGGCAGCGTGCTGGAACAGCCGTAATGAAGCGGCATAAGCAGGGTGGCTTAAGCAACAGGAATTCATGAACCCATAGCTCTGGAAGACTTGGACTGTGGTAGTACTGGTCTACCATCATCATCATCATCATCATCATCATCATCATCATCATCATCATCATCATCACCAACAACAACCTCAGCAGCAGCAGCAGCAACATCAGTAGCAGCAGCAGCAGAAGCAGTATTTGTAGATGGAATGTCCTTTGTTGGCTTTCAGCCACACATCTTCCTGCCTTCTCCTTAGTGCCACTTCCCTCTGTGCATACACATGCCTGGTGTCTCCGTGTGTCTAAATTTCCTCCTCTTATGAGGACACTAGACAGATTGGATTAAAATCCACCTCAATGGACATATTTGAATGCCCTTGCCACTATTGCAATTGTGAGCACACAGAGAGACCATGCATCTTCACAAGACACACACACACAAACACACACACACACACACACACACACACACACACACACACACACCAAGAAAGTAGGAAGTAGACTACTTGGGAAGGAGGTCTTCAGGAGGAAGGAAACAAGAGAAACAGAGCAAATGAAACCACAGTACATTGTTTACATGTGTGAAATTGTCAAGCGATGCTTTAAAATTGAAAACACTGTGTCGCAATAGTATGGATATGCTCCACTAAAAACCTTTGAATTATATAAATGCATAATTTTATGCTAACTTTACTATGTAACAATAAATATTTCATTTAAAAATAACAACCTATAAGGCCAGAGGGTGGTGGCGCAGGCCTTTAATCCCAGCACTTGGGAGGCAGAGACAGGTGGATCTCTATGAGTTTATGGCCAGCCTTGTCTACAGAGTGAGTTCAAGGAGAGGCTCCATAGCTACAGAGAAACCCTATCTCGAAAAACCAAAACCCAACAACAACAGCAACAACAACCAATAAAGACCCTATATTTAAGCCCAGTTATATTCCGAGGCTTTGGGGCCAGCCTTCAACATTCAAGTTATGAAAGTTATGAGCGACTCATTAGCCCATCACAGAAGATTCCACTGGGGAAGGTGTTTTAGAATGTGACATAGAGAAGCCAGAGGAAATCTTCCTCAGAAAACTGAGTTCAGAAACAAGACACCGAGGCCATGGAAAGGACTTAGAAAAAGCCACTCGGTTGGGAGATGTGAGACCTCTTGAGCGGGCCCCTCCCAGCCTAGCCAGGCTACAGCCAACACCTTGGGCCTTACCTTAGGATAACACTTCCATCCCCTCCCAGCCTAGCCAGGCTACAGCCGACACTGTGGGCCTGGCCTTAGGATAACACTTCCATAAACGATGGCACAAGTGCTCTGCTTCCATGAGGGAGCGAGGCAAGCACAGAAGTCTGGTCCACGTGGACTGTGAGCCACACATGGGATGTGCTCCTTCCACTGTGTGTGAGCGACGCTAGCGCTTCTCAGAGCGAGCACAGAGGGTGGTCCTCTTCAAAGCATCTTCATTCTACCATCTCCCAACCCCACTGGCTGTGACAGGGTGAAGTTAATTTGGGAATTCTTGATTTTCCCCCTCAGGTGATCAGGGAGGGCACCTGAACTGCTTTAAGCTTTGGATAAGCCATGGGGGTCTGCACTTAGTCCCTGGAAATTGGGGTGAAGACTTCTAAATACTAATGAACAAAAATGTCATCAAGGCTCTTGTCAAAGATGAAAACCTGTTCAGGAGCTTGCCAGATGATCTGTGGGCTGTGCTTGAGAATAATTTCTATTAAGCAGGTAAATGAATCAGACCTCCTGTTGGCTATACCCTGAAACTTCCAAAGGAGCAAAGCCCAGAGGGATTAGGTAAGAACTGGAGATATCTCTCAGGTCTACATGGCTATGTTTTATAGCGAAACTGCGTCTGTGGGACTCACTAGCTCTCTTGGGGTAGTGGAATGCTGGGAATTATTACTTAACAGAATGTTTCAAAGATTCCTCAAAAGTCCAGTAATCGTTGGCCATCCTGAGAAAATTATTATTGATATTATCATGTGAATACAATTAAAGAGGAGCCTCTTCTGTCAGACACAAAGCCCCCCCCCCACCCCTGGGACAGCACAGCAAGTGGTGTCAGCTTCAGGGCCACAGAGGTTTTCTTTGCCCTCCGCATCCCATGGGTTTAGCATGAATGTGCCCATGTTTCAGGTAGTATGTATAGCAGGTTTTCATCACTACTAGGAATCCTAAGCCTAGGAAACCAGTGCTCTGGCCAGAAGGGGTCATTGTGCTCCTACTGTGGTCAGGAAATAGGGAAACAGAGTGACACCGGCCTTGGCAGAATCCTGCAACGCTGCTGGCTGTGCAAATGGTCTTTAAATGGTAGTTTGTGCCAAAATCCATCCAAGAGGTCCAAATTATCCTTAGATATTGCTCTTCTCAAAGGGCTTTTTTTTTCCCCTCTCTGAAATACCTCTCCCAGAATTTTTGTCTTCAGGGAGACCCAGACACGCCACAGTTTATAGTCAATATGCAAAGAAACAATGAATAGGTACCAGTTCAGGCCAGAATCTCGTCTTTAGGAACTGTTTCATGTTAGAAGCTCATATACTTGAATGCCACCATTTCTATTGTGTCCATTACATAATAGAGCCTTGCGGGAAATCTGTCTTCCTGGACATGTACTAGGTGGGCCAAAAGAGTCATTTGTTATATTAACTATGCGATAAGTTAGTTAAATATATACTAGTTAAAGGAGTTATACTGGATGATGATTCTTTTTAACACATACAACTATTAATGCACCTATACATTTGTTTTCTAATTTAATCTTAAACCATGATCTGGTTACTTCATTTTTTTTTTTTCATAGAAGAGACAAAATATCTTCCCTCAAATCCCCGCTAAGAGGTGAGCATGCCGATACCAGTAGCGCAGCTGCTTCAGAAGTAGGGGCTGGAAGAATAGGAATCCAAGGTCAGCCCAGGCTACTCCTGAGACACTCCATCTCAAACCACAACCGAGCCACAGCAAAACCCACCAGAAGGCAGCAGAATCAGGGCTCACACTCAGAGCTGTGGCTTTTTAGAAGGGAAATTTTCATCCGGCACATAGAGTCAATCAAGAGAAGGAACAAAACAGAATTACTTCGTGATTAAAAATAGAAATCAACGTCACTAATCCTATCTGCAAAGAGAATAACTACAAGACACAGACGAATTTCTTTGCCTTCTCCGCCAGTTTTGTGGCCTTTAGTCCTTTCCGGGGTGTGCTTTTTCTACATGCAGGATCATTATTCCAGTTTCAATGACCCGCCAGGACATGTACTCCCCTGGAACCTGACCCTGGCTGAATCTATAAGGGAAATACTGCTTGTTATACTACAACCCTGATCCTGAATTCATTCGAGCAAGGCTTCGCTGAGACTACAGAAGAGCGTGTTACCACACACAAAGCTTCCTGCGTGGGAAACTGTCAGCTGGTCCACGGCAGTGTGTAAACACCAGCTTATATTAGGTTGGTTCAGGAGCAGGCTTGAAAAGAAGTTTTAATATCCCGCTGGCTCAGTAGCTTTAGGAGGTGTGCGCCTGTGTGTGGTGGGTGTATAGACACCTATGGTGGCCAGAGGAGGATGTGGGGCATCCAGCCCTACCGTCCTGCTTTTCCTCTTGAGACTGCATGACTTTCATCTAGGCTGACTAGCCAGCGAGTCCTAGTGGTCCTCTTGTTTCTTACCTTGAGAGTTCATCCACCTGAGCCTGTCAATCACCTGCCTGTCTGAGAGAGAGACCACTCCTTAGGAGATCTGGTAAACCTAAAGATGCTCTAGGGAGATGGGAGGAGTAACGACCCCTTAAAGAGACAGTGTCCTTCTATACTCGGGAAGTTGTCCCTCAAAACGGTTGCTTCTACATCTTCACTGCTAAGCCTGCCTGCTTTCGAAGTTCTCACTAAAACCTGTCAATTTTACTTCTCCTTTCTTTCTTTTTGGATGTTGGCCCAAACCCTGACTCTCTGGATGGTCTTGCTCTGAAGAACGCCTTCCCGCCTGGCACCTGTTTGCTTACCTGTATCCCTGAGCTTGCTTGACCTTTGAACTCAAAAGTTGAGGCCATGTCTCTTCTTCTCAGCCACCTTTCTTCTCTGTGAAGTTGCTGAAGTTTAAGCTTTGTCTGCCCTGTTCCTGTTCTCTCAAACTCTAATAGCTTAGTTCCTTTAGAGTCTGTTTTTAAATTCTTTTACCAGTGAAACTAAATCCTCACTAACAGGAAGCCTGGTTTCACAGTAAGAGGGATAGCGTACTCGACCCCTAGCTGCCCAGCTCCCCCACACAGCCTCCTTTGGCCGTCAGGGATTGGAATGAAGAACATTGACTAGAAATGCCAGTTCCCTGTCTTGTTGGTGGCAAAGGCACACGCTCTCACCCCATGTCTCTGTCAGAAGGCCCCTGGCATGGACAGGAGAGAAGTTGGAGGTCTCAGACCCTTAAAGACCCCTGTATCAAACTTCATCTAAAATACAGTTGTTTAAATGTTAAAATGTGCTCAGCCCTCAGAGACTTTATGCAAAGAAGAGAAGTTATGTTTCAGTAGTCTCGGTGGGGCCCAGGTCTCAAACTTGCCAATAGATTTCAGGGGTTACTGATTTGTGGAACACAGTTTGAGTAGCAAGAGTCTTGAGAACTTTCACCTACAAGCATCTCAATTGGCATTTTCAGTTTCTTAGCTAGATTGAGTGTCTTCGTTAGGGTTTCTGTTGCTATTACAAAACATCGTGACCAAAAAGCAAGTTGGGGAGGAAAGGGTTTATTTGACTTACCTTTCAGCATTGCTGTTCATCACGGAAGAAAGCCAGGCCGGGAACTCAAACAGACCACAATCCCAGAGACAGGAGCTGATGCAGAGGCCATGGAGGGGAGCTGCTTTTACTGGCTTGCTTCCCATGGCATGTTCAGCCCACCTTCTTATAGAACCCAGAGCTAACAGCCCAGGGATGGCATCACCCACGGTGGGCTGGGCCCTCCCCCACTTATCACTAAATTAGAAAATGCCTTACAGCTGGGTTTCACCGAGCCATTTCCTCAACTGAGGCTCCTTCCTCTGATGACTCTAGCTTGGGTCAAGTTGACACACAAACCCAGCCAGTATGTTTAATTTTGATAAGTTTGCAATAAAGAGTATAGAAGTTACAGAATATAGTTTCATGTATTTGCCTCATTGAAATCACTGCCAAAGTCAAGGTATTCAACATACCCACTATTCCTCCCAATTTCCTTGAAGCCATTTGTAATCTTGTAAGTGGCCAGGGCTCCTTTCCCAGCCACCATTCTCAGTTCTGTCACTATAGTGATGCTTATATTTTCTAGAAATTTCCATCCATGTTCTCTACGTTGCTGTTTTGCTTCAGCTTCTGTGGTTAAGCACAATTATTTTGATTTATAATGAGACTCCTCTCTTTGTGGTAGACATCTACAAAATTCGATGGGAAGCCACGACGGACATTGATGTGCACGTGTTTGTAAGCTTCTGCCTTGAACGTTCTCAGAGCATGAGACCACACGGCCAGTGAATGACAGTTTTAATGTTGTCTTATGACATTTCAGAGCTACCAGCAAAGGATGAGGGTGCAGGCTGTTCTGTACACTTGTGAACATTTTAGGATCAATCTTCCTAAACTCGTAAGTATGTCTCAGGTTTTGAGGTTCAAGGGGGATACTAAGGCAGATTCCACCTTCACCCTGCAAGATGCCTGGAGCTCTGAGGAGAGTTTGGGCTCACAAGGATAACTGGAGGCACCATCTTAGAGGTTTTAAAGGGCAATGGAAATGTCCCATGTCGTGGACTGGGTGAGGAGCCCATAGTAGGTCTTTCCAGCCAAGCTGCCTCTGAGTTTTCGGCAGCAGAGGAAAGATTCTGCCTTTAGGTTAATGAGTCCATTGCTTGTTGGGAAAGTGAGCTCCAGACACTCAGGGACATTACAGTAGGGTGTCTGCCTTTCCTTTGCAGAGGTGCTTCTCCGCCTACCCCATGCTTCAACCCTGTAACACAGTTAGCTCCTCATGCTGTGCTAACCCCAACCTAGAAATCGTTTTCGTCCATGCTCATTACTGTGATTTTGCTCTGGTTACAGATCTCCACGTAAATACCCGCTATGCAGGGTATCTGATGTGGGCCCCTGTGAAAGGGTTGTTCGACCCCATGGGGTCACAACGCATGCGCATATTGAGAGCTGCTGCCTCACAACATCTGTGAGGGTAGAGAGGAGATGCCCCTGTAGGGCAGTGGGCAGGCCTGAACTCGCCCCAACTGCAGTTTTCTCATTCTGGCGGTGTAGCGTGGTGGCGCCTTGTGGTGTTAGTGTGAACTTGAACTTGCCGTAACTACCTAACTACCGGCGCTGAGCCTGGGTGCATTGCTCTTTGTGCTTATGGGATCTCTACATGTTCCCTGGGGAAATGCTTGCTTAGTTGTTTTTGTTTGTTTTCTTGTTTTGCTGATCACTTAAAAAAATATGTCCACTTTATCATTTGGTTTTGAGAGATTTTATAAAAAAAATAGTCTACACGTGCCTTTTATAGATAATTGTGGAAAGTTCCCTACAGATTGTTTTATCTTTCACAAGCAAAACACAACTTTAAAGTTTAATTCTCAAGTTTTTCTTTTAAGGATTGAGGGGAAAAAAATCAGTGTTTTTGAGAGTGTGAACATGGCATTGTTTCTTCAGTCGAAAGTTCCAAAGACTTTCTTTGATGTATCATTCTAGAACCTTCTGATTTCAGATTTTATGTTACAATCCCAACTATACTTCGTTATTTTTGTATGCCTACATAGCCTGTACATCCATTGTGCCACGGAGCGGCTGCCACTGTTCCAGAGACATTAGCAGAAAGCCTGATTGAATTACCCTTCGGCTTTGTCACATGTCAGCTTCCCGTGCAGGAGCCCATCCACATGTGGCCTCGTTATTCCTGTACCCGGCTCCAGGAGTCTTTGTCTATGTCATCAGAACATTCTCTCTGCCCACCCCCCAATCATGTTCGCTCCACATGGTCATCTGATTGTGTCAATCCTCTGATCTACTTATCTTAAACGTCCATTTGACAATTTCAGGTCTTCCGCATTTCCATGGAAAGCTGGGGGTCAATTTGCCAGTTTCTCTGCGTCAAGCTGCTAGGATTCGGGCTGATGGTACACAGCGGGCCTTAAGTACCTCCCTGCTGACAGCGTGCCTCTCTCCATTCTCTTCGCTCTTTCATTTCCCCCAGCAAGGGTTCGAAGCCTCTTCAGCGCCTTGAATCTGCAGTACTAATTAATCTTTCTTCACAAGAGATGCCGTAGGTGCAATTATTTATTATGTATTATAAAACCCAAAGTATCATTATCCTATTCCTGTTTCAGCTGTGAATTATAATGTTGGTATTTTCAAACCCGCCCTTTCAGTGTGCCGCTGCCCGCAGATTGGCAATAATGGTAGCTGATTACACAAACCCTCCACGGCTGAAGAGCAAAATTAAGACATGGTTATGAGGAAATGTGCTCCACACGATCTGCAGCCCATTACAACCTGCTGATTATTGTAAGGCAGAATAACACTTATAATTAACTTACAATAGGCTTCTCTATTATAAAGAATGAAATTATCTGCTATGCATTCAAATGCTGCCAAGAAGATCAATTGAAAGGAGGGAAGTCAGAAAATGACATGCCGATATTGATAGCACCTTGCGGTGTGACAGCTATCTACCTTGGAGCTTTCAAAGTGGCAGCATTTTTGATCCTACTGCACGTACTGGCTTTGTGGGAGCCTAGGCAGTTTGGATGCTCACCTTACTATACTAGACCTGGATGGAGGTGGGCGGTCCTTGGACTTCCCACAGGGCAGGGAACCCTGACTGCTCTTTGGGCTGAGGAGGGAGGGGGACTTGACCGGGGGAGGGAAATGGGAGGTGGTGGGGGGAGGAGGCAGAAATCTTTAATAAATAATTAATAAAAAATAAAATCCCTTTCACAGTTAGGGTAGCTGCGTTTTTGTCAAAGGGAAACGAGTTAAGGCTTGGACCACACCTTTTCGGGTGCGAGATGCCTGTCCCTGTCCCTATCAAAGTAGTTGCTCAGGTGTCGGTGATCATATCCTTGGGAGCCCTTCTCCCGCGCGTGGCTGTGACTCGGTTACGTACCTACAGACCCCTCAGTTTGTTTCCCTGCACACTGTAGGCAGAAAACACATCTAAGCTTGATGTGGCCTACGTTGAGAACGAGTAAGAGAATAAGAAGGAGTGAGAAAGCAGGACAGAGGCGGAAACAGGAAGCCAGAGAGAGCCAGAGAGAGAGAATTCAGAGTGCTGTGTTTTAAGGTTTATGGAGAACATGCAAGTGATAGGCTTGGGGAAATAGCTGGAGGGAAGCATTGCAGCGTGTTCGAAGCATGAGCATTCTTTAGGGGATGTGAATGTTTTAGCCAAGTTTTGCATGGATTATGGCTTTTCTGGGCAAGTGGTAAGACGTTCTAGCATCAGAAAATTTGACTTTCTGTTGAACCCAAATGTCTTCCTTCCTCCCCTCCTCCTCTCACTCTCCTAGAATTCCTAGTTGAGACCTTCCTTAAGCTGCCTTCAGATGATATTCTGCCCCGCCCCCCCACCCCACCCCCTCGGTTACCGCATTTAGCAAGGGGATGTCATAGATGGTCTATTTCCTGCAAAGCAGTCCCCTTTGTCACTTTATAAAAAGACACCATGGGTCCGGTACCATGGCAGAGGGTACACTTCGTCCCATCAGCTGCTGCACTCAGACCTGCTTGGCTTCCCTGAGTTCTGACTGTCCGCTAGAAGACAATAAAAGGCGGTGGCGGAGTGTAGCCCGCCCCTTAGGTAGCACACTGCAGCAAGGAACTAATGCAGGGGGGGGGGGCAGAAAGACAAGCCATTGTTAATAAAATAATTGCTAATGACTACAACAGCAGTCATTAGGCTTAATGTAGTTCCCAACAGGTGTCAAAATGTTTTAGTTCTCTTAGTGGCAAGGCAAGTGTTTTTGCAGCTTCTGGCGGGGGAGGGGGGTGCCTTTTCTTTCTGGAGGATGTTCTGAGACTGTCTTAGCCTGGTGCTTAGCCACAGCTGTCTTCACGTTCCTGCTTGGTCTTCGATCCCTGCTTTGACCGTCCAGCTCAACCCATTGTCATGGGGCATCAGACAATGGAAGACTCTCTACTGACACAAAAGGTGGAATTAGCAAGGCTGGTCCAATCTTCTCTCCTTGAACCTGGACAGGAAAATGTAGCAGGAAGTATCCAGACCCTGATGGGGCAGATGTCCAGCTAACGGGCAGCCCCTTCAAGGGAGCTGGGACTTTGAGTTCTCAGAAGGCACCTGAGAAAGAAAAGCCCTTTATGGACACAGTTGAGATGGGCGGCTGGGGCAGGAGAGCCACAAAGAGAGAAGATTTGGTGACCACCGAGATGAATACTGGGCTTGCGCCCCTGGTTTCTGTGTAATGGCTGTTTGCAGTGACTCTCCAGCCACAGGAGTGCCCACAGGGTTTCCTGCTCTTGCTTCCTGTATATCCTTAACTCAATTGTGCATTCCCCGAGATTGACAGAAAAACCTCTTGGCTGCACGACCTAAAGAACTTGGCAGCCCCCTTCCACATGTCTCATGGATGAGGCCATTCTGTCCAAGGGGAAGACGCAGTACACATGGAAAACCTCGCTGCGCATGAGAGCGTCTGGCATTTACTCCTCTGAACTACATCCAGTCTGTTGTCATAGGACAGCCTGAAGTCTGTGCATGAAGAAAGTGTGCCTAAGTGTCCGTGTCTACATGTACTTTTTTTCAAAGCGGTCTTCAGCAGACAAGGAAACAAATGTAGATACATATGTTACTTCACTTGGTGGCTGGAAAACAGTGAGAAGGGAGACCAGAGTCCCACAGGAGAGGGTGCTAACTCACTCCATCTGTATATATAATCCTCATCTCCTAAAGGTCCCACCACCTACCAATAGCACCACAGTCTGAGGACCAAGCCTTTAACACGGGTCTCTCTGGGGGGAGGGGGTGTGTCACTTCAAGCTACAGCAGCACACAAGCTGTGGTTCTCCAGATGCACTCCGTACATCTAGAAGTCTGCTCTAATGCTGACCCTATCCTCCATGGTTCAGGGAGCAGACAGTGGTGAGGATGTGGATTGCAGAATGCTGATTCCTATATCTGTGTGACTTTGGGCTTGGCTGCTGTGTCTCTGAGCAGTGGATACTGTTACTAATAAGTGGTTAGTGTTACTAATAAGCTGCCTTGGAAAATGGTTCTGAAGATGTGATCAATCACCTATGAAAAGCATTTTCTACAATGTTGCAAAGCATGGTAGATGCCCAGCCAGTCACACTTCCCATCCCACGGTCAGTGACAGTAGGGGCCAAGATTGATTGTTGTCAACACTGTCCCCTACCTTTTAGCACAACACCCCCCATATATGATGGCTTCTGTCACCTTTCCCCTAACACATAGAATGGCAATGTTTTACCTGTATGTGGGATGTCATATCTGATCCCCCGGTGGCTTTCCTCCCAAGCAAATTTCAGAACAGCAAACTAGGCACACCCTGGTCTCCGAAACAAGTGTGTCAACATCACTGGCCTCACTCTTTGGAGTGGCGTGCTTGCATCCAAGACAGGACACTGACTTTTATGATCTTGGTGTCAGTCCAGGTCTGTCTGTTGTGGGGAAGTCAGTGAACCAAACAAGGATTTCTCAGAGGGAATTGGGTGAAAGGAAGCCACCAAGATGGCTAATGGTCATTTCCCAAGCCACACAATTGTCAAATCACATCACTGACCATGGACACTCATAACAAACTCAAAAGCTTTTGAAACTCCATGTTTGAAATATTTAGTCAGGGGTCTCTTCCCCAGCCCCGCCATCCATCTTTGGAATGCTGGGCAGGAAACTCCATTTCAAGCCCCCTCCCCTGGGAGTTGCCTTAGTCCAAACTCCACTTCTGAGAAAGCCCACAAAACAGTAATCCCTTCCCAAGGAGGGTCAAGACCACTCCCACAGGCTACTTAAACTGCCTCCCCCCAAGAGAATAAACACGTGGTCTCCGGGTTTCACGTGGTCTCCCCTTCTCTCTCTTCCCCTTGCCACGCTTTCCTGGTGCCACCTGGGAGTAAGGGCATTTTATGAAACATAGGTGTCTTTTATTTGGTCTGATTTTGTCTGAATGGAATTATTTGCATCGGTGTGGGGGGGGGGAGAGGCTTGTCTGATAAATATCCTTGACACTCCACTTTTATTTCACGTAGCAAACGGGACCTCAGGAAATTCCTCAGAGATTAGGCTGGGCCGGGCCACAGCTTTGTCTTTGTGCTTATCAAACAAGATAAGCGGTACATCATTGGGGTGGAGCTGTATCTTTGGTTGTCCACGTCCAACGTTCACAAAGGCAATGCTTGTTCTAGAGAATCTCTTGTAAGGGTAATGGGTATTTCCCACTAAACTGAGAAACTTTGCCAGTCACCCCTGGTATATTTGGTTTCTTATTTATTTATGAGGAGACATTTCTGAACCACTTTTTGGGAATTAAAGATCTTTTCAAGTTTTTGGGGAAATTCTTGTCGAAATACATACATACATACATACCCATATGTGTATGTATACATATATCTTTAAAATATATGATATTAAAGCAAAGAAAACCAGGCTACAAATCACAATCCCTAGACAACAATGAGGACTCTAAGAGAGAGACATACACTGATCTAATCTACATGGGTAGTAGGAAAAGACACGATCTTCTGAGTAAATTGGGAGCATGGGGACATTGGGAGAGGGTTGAAAGGGAGCGGAGAAGCAGGGAGGGAAGCAGAGAAAAATGTAGAGCTCAATAAAAATCAATAGAAAATAAATAAATAAAATAAGACTAAAAAATATGATATATATATTTACCACATATCATGAAATGTATGTACTAATTCATTTAAGAATGAAAAGTATGAAATAGGGAAAATCTCTCCTCATCCTGGTCACTCACTCCCTCTATGATAACAGGGAATCTACAGTCTTTCTTTCTTTCTTTCTTTCTTTCTTTCTTTCTTTCTTTCTTTCTTCTTTGCATTTGGCTTTCATCTTGTAATTCCATATAGTAATGACACATGCCCTGTGTGTTCATGTACACATGTGTCTCATGTAGTGACCAGTTCCTTGTAACTGGCATTTCTATCCCCTCAAACACCTTACCTCGTCCTGTTAAAAGCCCTCAAATGTCCCTAGTGAGCTATGTGGAGACATTCCTTTGGCTATGCTGCACAGCTGTCCTGAGTGCTGGAGAAGGTGGGAGAAGGTTCTTCCCCTCCATCCATGACTACCCTCTCTCCATTCCACCGCCAGTTTTCCTTAAAACTTCTGGAATTTACTTATTTTTATTTTATGCTTATAGGAGTTTTGTGTGCTTCTATGTCTGTGTGCCATGGAGGGGCAGAACCATTGGACACTAGAAGTGGGAGCCTGCTCCTGGAACTGGAGTTTCATTTACATTTGTGAGCCCCATCTGGGTGCTGGGAACTTGCGGTGGTTTAAATAAGAATGAGGCCTACAGACTTGTCCCAGCGACTGCTTGGTCAAGAGAGTGGTATCGTCTGAAAGGATTAGAAAGAGTGACCTTGTGGAGAAGGTCTAGTCTTGAGTGTCACTGGGGTGGGCTTTGAGCTTTCAAGAGTCTAAGAGAGGCCCAGGGTCTTTGTTTTCTTCCTGCTGTCTGTGGATCATCGGGAAGCTTAGATCCTTCTCCAGCTGCACGTCTGTCTGTATGCCGCCATGTTGGGACTAAGCCTCTGGAAATGTAAGCAAGCCCCAGTTACATGCTTTCCTGTATAGGAGCTGCTGTATTCATACTGTCCCTTCATAGTGATAGAACATTGACTAAGACAGAACTAAACCCTGGTCCTCTGCAAGCACCACAAGGACTTCCCTGCATGTATTTGTATTTTCAATTGATGATTCACCTCCCCGCCCCCCCCAATTGCCTAGCTTTGCATCTTTAAGCAATATAAATTCAATCACAACACATCTTTATTTCTTTACTCAGTTTCCCCAGATGCTGTCAGGTACAACCACTAATTTGTTTATTCCTTTTTGGTGATGGTCCTTTAATTAATTATTATAATATATTCATCTGTTCAAATTTTGGTGAACACTCGATCTCTTCTGGCATCTTCTTTCTCTCAAATAAAATGCTGCTGTCTTCTCTTGTCCTCCCGTTTCCTCTGACTCAACCCCACCCCCATCACCCTCTTTCTTCTCACTTCCTGTCCCTTGCTCTCCTCTTGCTTTTCCTCAGCATCCCCCTCCTCCCCTCTCCTTCCTTTTCCTTTGATCTCCTCTTCCCTCCTCCTCTTCCCTCCTGTCTCTCTCAAAACTGAGTACTGGACGACAGTACCGATCCCTGTCTATGTGACACCTGGAATAAAATAATCGACTTTTTCTTGTTCATACACCTATGTTTAGATTTACTTGGTCTTTAATCCACCTACCAATGACCTTTAATTTTCTTGTGTGTGTGTGTGTGTGTGTGTGTGTGCATGCTGTGAAACAGGGTTCAATTAATTTTTTATCAAAGGCACTATTTATATCACATTTATCTCCAGTGACAGACAAGTCTGTAGGAAATTGAGCTCTGAATGTGTGTCTGTCTCTAGGCAACACGCTCTTCTGCTCATCACGTGTCTGGCCCTGTGCAGTGCTACTCAGCTGGAACTGTAGCTTTGTGGTTTCCCAGGTTCTGTGACGTTGGGAATGCCAAGGATATATTTAGCTCTTGCAATAATTTCTATAGTCAGCTTCACAAAATCTACATTGAAAAAATGGAAAATTAATGGAACTTTGATAGGAATTACAATGAAAGTGGTAGATTAACTGGGGGAAAAGAGACATGAATGATATAAAGAACTTAAATTCATGACTTGATCCTGTTGTTCTAATTCTTAAAAGCATTTATTCAGTTTTTAATTTGGGTTTTTTAGTGGAGCAGGGCTGATAGAATACACACAAGAATACACGGACTGCATGCTCATGTGTGTGTGTCTGCACTCGCTCACGCACGCATGCATACACACACACACACACACACATACACACACACACACACAGAGATTGATTGTTTACAAGCTGTAGACCAGCTAGTCCAACAATGGCTATCTCTGGACCCAAAGGAAAGGCCAAGAATTCATAGTTGTTGGTCCATGATGCTGGATTTTTTTCATCTGATCTTTGATCTACGCTGGAACCCTGGAGATGTAGGTTCTAACACTGGCGAAGATGCCCCTCAGCAAGCAGAGTAGGCGAGCTTGCCAGGGAGGGTGAGGGCAAGCAGGAGCAAATCTTCCTTTTTCATTTCCTTTTACATAGGCTGCCGCCAGAATGTGTGGTGGATTTACGGTGAGTCTTCCTACCCCAAGTGATCTAATCAAGGGACTTTCCCACCAGTATGGTTCAGCTGCTTGGGTTTTATTGATTCCAGAGGTAGTCAAGTTGACAACCAAGATTAGTTAAGTCTACCCTTTATCAACTTGATAGACACTCATATCTCTTATGTCATGTTTAATTTCAAAGTGAAGACAATAACCAGGTCATAATTCCAAATAACACAATATAACAAACTCATCCATGACAACTAAAACCACATTGCACATTTTATAATAGGTGGCAATGTCCCTTAAGGAATGATTAGTCTTTTAGTTTCTCATAACAATATGATAATCACTGATGTTATATCAATTAATGTCATATTGCCTGGCAAAGAAATAGAGGAGCATAAATATAACACTATATACATATATATATATATATATATATATATGTATATAGTGTATACATATATATACATATGGGCACTCTTGCCAATCACAGCTAACAGTTTTGGTAATAGTTACGTGGCCTTAGTTGGCACTCAGAACTCTACTGTCCATTACATATCTCCTCCCCACTTCAGCAAGCCCTTGAGCAGTTCCTGGTTCTTTTCCAAGATAAGTGACCCCTGCCATCATTCCTGAAGGGCTTGGGCCTTTGCCATCTGCCTGGATTGGATTGTTGTGGTTTCCCATTGATGTTAATCACATGACATGACAATGCCATCGTTTCATTACTGTTCTGGTGCTGCGAGGAGACACCATGGTCGGGTCAGCTTATGATAGCAAATATTTAGCTGGGAGCTCGCTTGCAATTTTAAAAATTTAGTCCAAGATCATCGTGCGAAGATTATGGCAACAGGTGAGCAGGCAGGCAGGTACACAAGCAGTGGCTAAGAGTTTATATTCTGATCTGCAGGCAGCAGGCAGAGAGAGAGACAGAGACAGAGAGAGACAGAGAAAGACATACACAGAGAGAGACAAACAGACAGAGAGAAAGATAAAGACACATACACACACACAAACTGATCACGGAGCTCTTTCCTTTCTTCCATCAATTCATCTAGAGATGCTGGAAACAGCTTGCCAGCACAATTATTTCCCTTATTTTCTTACAAATTGTCAAAAGTTTCGTGTATCACATCACTAAATTCTATGTTCCTTACAATAAGTGATTCAAGATAGCCAAATGCAATTATCTTGCTATGTTCTTTGAATAGCCCACAATAAGGATTGTTAGTGCTCTCCAGGATTCTAGGAGAGGCTTCAGGAGCTTTAGGTATTGGTAAATTGGAAATGGTACTTCAGATACTTAAGACATCCATCATTATAATTCTCTTCCTCCAAAATAATTCCTGGTACCAAAATCTGTATTAGTTGGGCTTTGCTAGAGAAAAAGAACAGTTATAATGAGTACACCCCACACCCACGTCTATATACAGAAACTGTCTGAATGTCTGTTTGCTATTCTATTTATCTATCCATCCATCTATCTACATATCTCATCTATCTGTCTGTCTGTCTGTCTATCTGTCTATCTATAGACATCAATGCATATCTATCTATCTATCTATCTATCTATCTATCTATCTATCTATCTATCTATCTATCTATCATCTATCTATATATATATCAATCATCCCTTCCTTCCTTCCTTCCTTCCTTCCTTCCTT
>NC_022023.1:31473946-31481106 GCF_000317375.1 Microtus ochrogaster | reverse complement strand
CTTTCTTTCTTTCTTTCTTTCTTTCTTTCTTTCTTTCTTTCTTTCTTTCTTTCTTTCTTTCTTTCTGTGCTGCATTAGAGTACCTTACAAATTGTGTTTCAGCTAGTCCAAAAATGATTTTCTCCCAACGGAAAGACTGAAAGTCTAGTAGTTGTTCAGTCAGGCCTTGAGGCCCATAGCTCATCTGGTCTTCAGTCTCCATTGTATTTCCGAGGGATCAGGTTCTAATACAGCCGAAGGAACGCCACAGCAGTAGAATAGACGAACTTGCCAGGGAGAGTGAAGGGGAGCAGGCAACAATCAAAAAGTAAGACATTTTCTTTCTTCTTTTATGTTCTTTTATGTGGGCTGCCACCAGGATGTGTGGCCCAAATTTTGAGTGAGTCTGCTCACTCAGAGGATCCGGATGTAGGCTGGGCTTTCCCATGCCGAATAATCAATCAGCAAAATCCTCCACAGGTATGTCTAATTTCTTGAATTTTAGTTGGTTCCAGATGTAACCGTGCTGTCAACCAAGATTAGTAGTCACACTGTGTTTGTGTGCGTGTGTAGATGTGTGCACGTGAGAGACAGAGACAGTGATAGAAAGAGACAGAGACAGACAGACAGAAGGTTCTCTCTACTATGTGAGTTCTAGGGACTAAGCTCAAATTGTCATGCATAATGGCAATCACTTGCTGAGCTATCTCATCAGCCATATCCAGTTGTTAATGTCTTTAAAACACCATTTAATAAAAATTTCCAATATTCTTTATAAGGAATTTTGTGGATGTTTCCGCTTAGAGACAGTCTCAAGTACTCACGTTTTAGTTCTATTTATGTGCTGCATTGATGTGGGATTCTTCTCTGTATGCTGTGAATGTCATTGGTTAATAAGGGAACTGCTTTGGGCCTTTAGTAGAGCCATAAGGGAACAGAGGTAGGTGGGAAAAACTAAACTGAATTCTGGGAGAAAGGAGGCAGAGAGAAGCCATGTAGCCCTGCTGGAGACAGACGCCGGAACTTTACCCGGTAAGCCACAGCCACATGGGGATACACAGAGTACTAGAAATGGGCTAAATTAAGATGTAAGAGTTAGCCAGTAAAAAGCTAGAGCTAATGGACCAAGCAGTGATTTAAATAATATGGTCTGTGTGATTATTTGGGGTCTGAGCTGCTGAGCAGCCGGGGAAAGAAGCAAGCATCTTCCTTCCAACTTATACTGCCTTTACTGATTTGCATAAAGCAAACCATGTTGCATCCTGGAATGTAACCAACTTGGTCATGGTTGTGATTTTCATGTTTTCTAGAGATTCAATGTGTTTATAATCTACCGGAAAATATTGTGTCTATGTTCATCAGGGAAATTGGTCTAAAATTATCCTCCCCCTCCCCCTTTTTTTCTGTGTCTTTATCCAGTTTGGGACTAGGGGAATGCTGTCTTTGAAGATCTTTATCCAGTTTGGGACTAGGGGAATGCTGTCTTTGAAGAATGATTTGGGTAGTATTGCGTCTCATGATTTCATGGATACTTGAGAACTATCAGTGTTGGTCCTTCTTTAGAAACCTAATAGAATCAGGCAGTGAAACAATTGGTTCTGGGTTTTTGTTTTGTGTTGTTTTAATCAGACTTTCTATTTCTGCTTCAACCTCATTGTTTGTTCTTAGTTTGGTTAAAGCTGTGTACAGCCTGCCCTCCTCTCAACCTCCTGGATTTCTTTAGAATCCACTATAAGGTCATCCTTTTCATCGTTGATTTTGTTAATTTAGATCTTACCTTGCTTTCTTTTGGCTGGGGTTCCTCAATCTTGCTTTCTTTCTCCTTCAAAGACTCAACTCCCTGGTTAATTATTCTAATTGTTCTTTCAGTCTCTATTTCAGTGGTTTCTGCCATGATCTTTGTACATCTTACCATCTACTGCTATGAGGTTTGGCTTCTTCTTGTTTCTTAAGACTTTGAGGTGCAACATTAGGTTCTTTATTTGCAATTACTCTATAATGTAATCACAGAGCAGGGTTCTTTTCTCTTAAAATTGCTTTAGTGGTTTCCCCAAGGACATAATATGTTGTGTTATTGTTTTCACTTGACTCTAGTCACTTAAATTCGTTTTTCTGATTTTTTTCATCGATTTATTAATCTTTCAAGAATGTACTGTTCAGTCTTTGAGTCTGTGTGTAGTTTCTGTGGTTTCTCTCGCCATTGATTTCTGGTTTTATTCCAGTATGATTTGGAAGGATGCAGGAGCTTGTTTCGGTTCTTTAGCATTTAAGGCTTGCTTTGGGGCCTAGAATGATGTGCTTTAAATCAGGTTCTATAAACTCCTGAGAACAGCACCCTAAATGCATTGTAATTGTATCAATCTCTGATTTTCTATTTTCAATGATGGTTTTTTTTTTAAATTGGGAACATTTATAATTGTTGTATCTTATTGAATTTTATTGAAATGTTTTTTCTTAATTTAATGCTATGGTTTTCTTCATGTTGTCTGACTAATTATGGTTTTAAGTTTACCTTATAAGATGAACTTATCTCTATGTGATAGTTTTTAGCTTTAATTTTCTGGATAAAATAATTTCTATCATTTGACGTTCCGTCTGTGGGTGTCTTTGCCAGTGAAGTGGCTGGCTTAGCGATAACGGGGAGCTGAATCCTGTCTTTTACATCCTGGCAGCGATCTGCATCTTCCTACCAGCGTGCTGAAGCCATACACTGAAGTCATTATTGAGAACCCTTTTCCAGTTCTCAGAGTTTTCTTTGTGTTATCCAGACTTTTGCTTTCTCTTTTCTTCTTTTCTGCCATTAGTATCACAGGCTTCCCTCGGTCGACACTATGGATTCCGTTATTACTCTGCTTTCCTCAGATTCTTTCCAGGAGCTTCGTTCATTTCCGTGCTCTCCTGACTGAGACTTTCCTCTTTCACTATGAGCGTTGCTCCTGCAAGCATCCACAATGGTGTGTGATGACGGTGAAAAGCCCTTGTTTGTGCTTGTCTTCAAATGTTGCCTTTTCCTCTATCAACTTTTAAAGGGCGCTTTCCTGCATATAGCCAGCCATCTTGATTCACTTTCAGGACATAAACACATTGTTTCGTACTTTCCTTGCTTTTGTGACAGTTGAGGGGAAAGCTGCTGTAACTTTGGTGTGCTTTTCTCTACAGATGACTTGAGGTTTTCTCCTACAACTTTTAATATTGTTTGCCTCTTCACTTCGTATTTTTGATGCTTTGAGTATGTGATAGACTATTCTTGGTTACCTCTATCTGGTGTTTTAAATATCTCTTACATTTGGATGTCCATTTATTTTCTATATTTTTTAATTTCTTGCTGCTGTTATTTCATGGAATATATTGCCTAGGCCCTCAGTTTTAATCTCATTTTATTCTTCTAACCTGTAGACTTGTAGGTTCTCATCTTGTGATAATCTCCAAGGGGAGATCCTTTTTATCTTTTCATTTTTTTCTTTACAGATGTTTTAATGTTTTTCCCCAAACTTGTCCTCCATTCTTGATGGTATTTCTTTCTGCCTAGTGGAGTCTATGGACAATGTCTTCCACTGAGCTTGCTTTATTGATTGGTTTTTCATTTCGCAATGAATTTATATCTCGTCTTCAGGTCATGGATTTTTTTCCATATTTCATCCATTTCCTTTCCTGCTTCCTCTTTTCGCTATTGTTAGTAAATTTTTGGCATCTTTGTTTGGCGTTTTATCCACTTTCACTTCAGTAGTGGGAGAATCATGCTATGTTCTTCCATTCTCTCTGTTACAAATTATGCTTATTGATTTGGACTGCTTGACACCTTCCTTGTGAGGAGTCTATTCTCAAGGCTGAGTGCTTAGTTACTCAGAAAGGTGAAAGCCGCATTGACTGAGACAGGAAACCATACAGCATCCGTAAATACCCTCACAAAACAACCAAACCGCCCTAATATATCACCAACTAACATAAGGAAGAAACCAGCAAAACTAATGCTGAGTCTCCCGTAACATTACATTTATTCAGGTTAAATGTGGAACTAGTGAATTGATGAGATGAAGGAAGTCAGGAAGAAGGGAAAAGCCTGTAAGAATCAAATTAAACAAGAGCGAAATCGGGGAGCAGACATAGAGAGAGAGAGAGAGAGAGAGAGAGAGAGAGAGAGAGAGAGAGAGAGAGGAAGGGCATGGGAGGGAGAAAAAAAAAGAGAAGAGACTAAAAAATGAAATAACCAAAGAAAAAAAACAAAATAATTTGTCAAAAATGATAAAAACCCACAACCAAATTTAGATAAATGTGAGAAAAGGAATAAGAGAAAACATGACAGTTTCAAAAGCAACCACATAAAATCAAAACAGCACTAAAAGTCCGTCAGTGTAGTGGCATCTCAAGTGTACTTTAATAGGTGAGGACTGCAGGAAGATCTGATAGTGAAACAGCCCCACTGGCCGGCCTTACAGACCAGGTTATGGTAACATGCACCCTTAATCCCAGTAGCCACAAAGACATGCACCTTTGATCTCAGTAGCCACCCTAGTTGCCATAGAAATCGGGTGGTGCACACCGTTGATCCCAGTCCTAGAGAGGAATATAAAACGGGGTGAAACAACTCTCAGACAGTCTCATGCTGAGATCCCTGGAGGCAGGATCATCATTTTCAGACTGAAGTAGAGGTAAGAGCCAGTGGCTGGCTGTATTGCTTATCGGATCTTCAGGTTGAACCCCAATTTCTCTTTCTGGGCTTTTATTAATCGTGTATTAGGAAGAGTAAAGGGGAGAAAGCAGGATTTCAAAAAATTGTTAGGAGCCAATTTCCTCCTAAAATCATTGCAGGAACCATCACCCTGGGGAGTCAGCAGAGAACCCCACACCCCTAATTGTGTTAGGAATTGTTCTATTGACAGAGCCTACCCCACACCCAAATTGGCTGATGGAGAGCTATCTGTTAGCGGAACCCACCCCACATTCCAAACTATCTAGGGAACTAGGTGTGTCAACTCGTGACTTCTTGGCCTAAACTATCTAGGGAACTAGGTGTGGCAACCCGTGACTTCTTGGCCTACAGTGACCTGACCTAAGATAACCTCCTGCCTACGTGACCAACATGGACCACGTGACCAACGTGAACCGCGCGGCAAGAGCCCAGGCCCCTGTGCCCATCCCCCAACTCCTTACCCTATATAAGCTGCACTCCATCTCTAATAAACGGAGGCTTTGACAGGAACCCCAGCTTAGCCTCCTTCTTGTCTCCTAGCCCATTATCTTCCAGATAGTGCCTCTCCGGGACCCTGAAATAACTGAACTGCCAGACGGGTTACTAACCCTAGACTAAGTAACCTGTCAAGGCAATCAACAAAAAATAAAATTAGAAAGAGATGCAGTAATATTAGTTAAATATATGATAGAAGGTAAGAGTAAAATCCTTAAACCTTCAAAAATACAGTAATTTAAGTTTTTTTATAGTTACATCAAGTGGGGAGTAGGTACGAAGAACAAAGCAAAGATGAAAGCCTTGTGGTGGCTTCTACGGGTGCCCCCCAAGATGGTGGTCAGCACACACAGGCCAGATCTGCAAGAATATCCAGAGAATAAGCTGGGAAAAGCTGAAGAAGAGCTAGAAGGAGGGAAGGAAGATAACCAAAAATCTCTAGTTTAATAAAAAGCTAACATGGGAAAGTTTTAAGAGCACATCAGGAAAAGTACAGAGTCTGTGCATCGTGGGAGGATTGGTGTTCTCTCTTCCAGTGAGGAGGAACGATGGGCACCCTAAGACAGAGTCTCAAAGAACTGGCACTGTGTTCTCAGTAACAGACATTTCAAAGAGAGAAGGGTTGTGGGTGGGAGAAAAGTTTCACGCAGGTGGCTTGAGAAATTGCTCAGTGGCCATGAGTATGCATTGCTCCTCCAGAAGACCTGAGTTTGATTATTTGCACTGACATCAGGTGGCTCACAACCCCCTGTAATTTCAGTTCCAGGGATCCTACGCCTCTGGCCTCAGCAGGCGCCTGCACTCGTGTGCACATAGGCACACATAAACATGTAATTAAAGATAATCTTTGTTTTAAAAATTATACACAGTTACAACAGGAGAAGAAATGCTGTGAGAAACCCCTCTTTTCTCAGCAGTGGTGAAACTCTGGCTCACAAGGAGCCAGCAGATGTGTGGCTCAGACATTGGTGAAACTCAGGAAAGGCAGAATGAGTTTCACGGGAACAAATACAGAATTCCACGAGCCTATAAGGAAGGAACTTTGCTTTTGAGTACTGCAGTAGCCAGTGAGGTGGGGACATTTCAACACTGGGATAGACAGTCCATCAACAGGGCCAACATTCATACCCTGATCCATAAAGGACATCGCAGAGGTGGAACCTATGATCTGTGGCCTGATTTGAGAAGGAATACCCACTGAGAGGACCAGAATCTGCAACTTTATCTTGCAAAAGACAGGTAAGAGAGGGACAAGCTCTGTAAAAGAATACCCCAAGAGTTGAAGTGAAGAAACTGATACTAAATTCAGTCTCTATAATTTAAACCCAACTCTCTAACCAACCTATTCCCTCTCGAATATTGCAACCATTTCCTGTGAGACAATAAAGGGAATTAAAACATTTCAACCAATAAGCTACTCCCACATATACAAGTCCCAATGCAGAAACTTAAGAAACGACAAGTGAAGGCAGCAGGACTCCTTCAAAAATTGCTACTCCCACAGTAATGGTGCAGACGAGATTGGGTTACACTAAAACCCAGGCAAGGATTTAAACAGAATTATTGAAAGTATGTTCAAAGAAATCAAAGAGCACACAAATAAACTCTCAAATGGATTCCTGGAGGATACAGACACCGAATGAGATGGGAAGCCAATATGAAAATATAATTCAACACAGATACAGAAATTCTGAGAAATAATAAAACTGAAATATTAGAAATGAAAAAGGAAATATCAGCAAGTCACGCAAAACACTCCACGACACGCCTCACCAATAAACTGGATCAAGAGAGGACAGAGCAACAGGCCTCGAAGTCAAGGTAGAGGAATCAGAAAATTCAAATAATGACTCAGATAAATCAATGTGATACTGCAGAAACTCATAATAGTAATAATAAACCCAAATATTATAAAACCAAAAAGATTACAGAAATTAATGTATAACTTTCAATAATAACTCTGATTTATTTCTTTTTTCCTTGTTCTTTTCTTTCT
>NC_022023.1:31471704-31473191 GCF_000317375.1 Microtus ochrogaster | reverse complement strand
AAAAAAAAATCAGTAGTTTTCTATATATTAATTATAAATATGTGAAAGAAATCAGGGAAACAATTTCATTCATAGCTTTCTAAAAAATATCCAGGAATAAACTAAACTAAAAAGGTAAAAGAAACTTAAATTGAAAACATTGAAACAGTAGAGAGAGAAGGTAAGGAAGACCCTAAAGGATGGAAAGACCTCTCATGCTCATGGGTAGAAAAATTTTTAATGTAAAAATAGATACACTACAAAAGTTAGCTACAGACTCCACGCAATCTCCAATTAAAATTAGAATGCTCTTCTTTACAGAAAAAGAATACAGTCTTAAAATTCATCTGGCAGCACAAAAGGCCCCAGACAGCCAAAGCAATTCTGAGCAAAACCCAATAATGCTGAAGGTAACACCACATCTGATTTCAAGAGCCATTGTAATAATAATTCAAAAAAATCACGGTAAGGCTCAAAGCAGACAGATAGGTCATCGGAATAGACTAAAAGTCCCAGGTATAAAGTCATGCGATTGTAGCTACCTGATTTTGCCAAGAGGCTAAAGGTATACACATTGCAGAAAAGCATCTCTTCAGCTCAGTGCTGGAGACTGGATCTCATGTGTAGACAAACAGAACTAGGTCCCTATCTCTAATCCTGCACAAAAAAGCAAGAACAAATGCTCAAAAGACCCGAATGTGAGACTCTGGATTCACTAGAGAAAAGACATTTCAAGGTACAGGTATAAGCAAAGCCTTTTCTGAATAGGACCGTAGCACTCACAGGATAACACCGACAACTGGTGACTCGGATCATTTGAAATTAACAGCTTCTATACAGGGAAGAAAACAGTTCCTTGGGTGAAGAGACAGCCCACATTAAGGGTTCTGTATCCGACAGAAAGGATTAGCATGTAGAATACAGCAAGAACTAAAATAGTCGAAACAGAAATTCCAACAAGCCAGTAAATAAATGGTCTAATGAAGTGAGCAGAGAGTTCGCGATGGAAGAGACATATTTGACCAATAAACACACAAAACTGATCCACCTTGACTAGCTGCCACAGAAATGCAGATTAGAACTGTTTGGAATTTCTATCACATCTCAGTCAGAATAGCGGTCATCAAGGGAAAAAAAAATAATAAACGCTGCTGACAATGTGGGCACGCGGCAACTGTCATTTAAGGCGAAGGGGAAGGAAATGAGTGCAGCCAGTACGGAACTCAGGGGGTTCCTGAGGAGAGTTAAAATGCCATAGGACTCAGCTGCCCCACTGTGGGTCTTCACCAGGATTTCAAACACATCACAGGGACCTTTGCATGTCAAGTTTATTGCAGAATTCTTCATAACGGCTCTATTATGGAGCTAACACAGGTCCAGCAACAGAGGAATAGAGAAAAAAAAATCATGCAAAATGGATTCTGTTTCCGGCATAAAAACAGCATCTTGCCATTTGGAAGAAAGTGAATGCGATTGGGCATAACTATATTAAGTAAATTATGTCACTC
>NC_022023.1:31461590-31471604 GCF_000317375.1 Microtus ochrogaster | reverse complement strand
CTAAACTCGTGTATGTGTATGTGACATGGAAGTAGAAGCCGACTGTATAGGGGAAGAGAGGGGGCTTACAAGAGTGAGGATGGGAATAAGAGGAGGGTGGAGCTACGAAATCATTTTTTGAAAACAAAAGAATTATTTAGTTGATCGTCACGGCAAGCTGTACCACATGGCCTGCTATCACCTCCTGTCATGTTGTCCGGAAAAGTACAGAGGTGACAAAAGCTGGGTGCTGACAGTCCTAGTGTCTGGTGCGATGCTGACTTCTGACTGTCCACCTGACAGAGAGAGGTAAATCTCCTGTGCATCTCTACAACGGAGTATCCAGATGAGGGCTATGTAGCCAAACCTTATCTCAGGAAGCAAAACCAAAACAGATACGATTGAAAATCGTCCTCTTGCCTTGTCTGAAAACACGGAAAAAACAAACTCCTGGAACCAAGATGTGTGGTGTATTCAGCAATAGGGTTTTGCTATCTGTATTTCTGGTGTGCAACCAAGAGCAATGGAAATAGCCATTGCCATTTGGTGGTCTCTGCGGTCCCCCTGACAAACAATCGAGAGGGGCTTCCCACCCCTAACCCTGGGAGTTGGCTTCCCATTTCATTTGATAATTGCATTACTGAGAATCCTCTCACGAATACAGCCTACCTTGAAAGTTGCATGCCATTCCATAGAACAATGATGCAATCATGGCCCTTTGTACTTCATAATATCTTGAAGCCACTTCAGAGTGAAACGACAGTTTTCCTATTTTTGTTGGGAAAACCCAAATTCCCTCTGGGTGGCAGCCACTGTCTGGTGCAGGGACAGACCAACCACTGATCATGCTTCAGAAGGCTCTCTTTTCCTAGCTAAGGATGGCTTACCCAAGACTGTAGTGGTGGGGCTGAGGAGACGCCACCCCTAAACATGCCAACTTAGTGTATGTACTACCTTGAGCTAAGATCCAGCCAAAGCATGAAAAAACTCTTTTCCCCGGCTCCCGCCGCCAACTGTTTAAAATAATGCCTTTGTGAAGGGCATTTCTGTGGCAGAGGGGTTTTAGCAGCAAGAGAGACTCAGCTGGAAGACTTCCGTCAGCACCGCAATCTCCTGCCCTCACCCCAGCATAATCTGCTTCCACCCTGGTCCTCTTCCCCAAACCCTCATGTCCCTGTTCTTCCCTGCAGCTTGGGATGATAAATAGACCTCACTCAGTTATCTAGCCACTGCTTTTTGTCACGAGTTTTGTGGTCCTCGCGTGTGTATGCACACAGCTTCTTTTCTGCTAATGTGCGTCAATATCACGACAGTTTGTAGACAAGCCAAAGTCATTAAAAGATAGGAGCAAGAAACGTTACCCCTCTCGGATGATTTTCAACAAGCATTTCCTATCAAAAATGATGGCGAGGTGATTGCATTTCGAGCTGTAAAACTCTTTCCAAAACAAAATTCACTGCGTATATCTGTCATCTGAAAAGATTTGAGGGTGTCGAGGTGGGGAAGGCTTTTTGATGCTGCATGGATTTTGGCAGCGCTTGTTACTTGACCTTGGAGCTGTCAACAGAGCCTAAGTATTGCGCAGTATTCAGTTTAGCATAAAGGCATTGGATCACCTGGCACACAAGGGTGCAAAGAGCACAGGAAGAAATACTGGGAGACACAGTGAGGGGACCACATTCACATAATCTTTAATACAGGCTATTATTGTATTTGCTGTGATTCTCCCACTGGGCCTAGTTCCATAAATCGACTTTCTCATAGGCTTGTACGTGTTGACAGAACACAGTATATGGAGATATGGTCTGTGGTTTCAGGCATTCACTGGGGATCTTTGATCATGCTGCCGGGGGGGGGGGGGGGGGGGGGGGGGAGCGGAAACTGCAGTAAGCCATACCACAGTCTCTGGAGCCACGCTGGAAAGTGAATGTCCATGCTACCTGCCTGATGCCAGCAGCCCCACTGCGTGATGGTACCTCACTCTCTTCTCGTCTTCACAACCGCCCCCCAGCTTTTTCTCATTGGGCCAAACTCTTCAGCTTAGGGAGCTATATTAGTTTCCTATCCATGTGTACAAGTAATCACAAGCCTAGCTGCTTAAAGCAAGGCACGTTTTAATCTCTTGGTTGTATAGGTTGCAGACTTTGGATGGTTTACTTGAGCTCTCTGCTTAGGCTTCCCACAAGAGTGAGAAAGATGCTCCAGGCTCTGTCTGGAAACTCTCAATTGGGATTTAACTCCTAGCTCACTCAAATTATTGGCTATCTGCTCCTAGGGGTGGTAAAGTGTGAGGCCCCATTTCCTTACCAGCTCTCTGTGAGGTCCCTCTTAGATATGGAAGGCTGGCCTCATCCTTTTTCATATAGTCTTGGTCACACGCAAACCAGTGATGGTACATCACATTCTCGCTCTTAGGAACTCCTGGCTTTTACTCTCAGGAGATGAGTATCTGTGAACTTGGCTAGCCCAGAAATCTCCTTTTGGAACACACTGTAACAGTCACAGTAGTAATCCCAGGCACAAAGTCCTGGCTGGGGACATCATGAATCTTGACTATGAAGTAGGAAACCATGCATAATACTCTTTCTGCTTTCTTAAGGAGATGGCTACAGGCTCCCTGCCCCTACACAGGCCAAGGTCTGTGGATGTTCAAATTCCATATATAAGGTGGCATAACACCTATATATAATTTATGCATATAGCATATACATATAGTCTCGTGTTCTTTAAATCATCCCTAGATTATATGGAATATCTAAACAATTTAAATGTTGTACAAATAGTTTCATACTGTACTTCTATTTACATCACTTTTCTTATATTGTTACTGTTCCGTTTTCACCCCCAAACAGTTTTGACTTGCAGTTGACTGACTGGTGAATTCTGAGCCATATCTACAGAGGATTTCTCACAGAGTTAATCCAGATGTTCCAGGATTAGCCTTGACAAATGAAAATTTTAGGGGGTTCTCTAGAGGAACAGAACCAATAGGAGGATGTGTGGGTGTGTGTGCGCGCACGCACGTGTGGATTTGTTAGGCTAGCTTTAAAATAGTGCACACAGCACAATCACATGTGAGAACAGAGAACCCAGTAGTTACTCAGTCCCTGTGTTTGGGGATCTTAGCAGTTGGACTAGTTCCACAGTTGCTGTCTCACACTCAGGGGTGAGTAAGCAACCATTAGTTGCTTGGTTCTCAAGGTACAGGTGCCTCGGCAGTCCTAACCTGGTGTCAGAGACCTGGTATGTTTCTGCAGAGCCACTGGTCCACAAAGAAAGCTTAGAAACATTGCATCTGAAATCAGTAACAGGACAGTAAGTACGGGCAAGAAGACAGGCCAGGGAAGCAGAAGACAGCTGGTCTTCCTTAGGCCATGTCCACAACTGGGATGGACCTTCCCAGATCTATTTGACAATCTGGATGTTTCTTCAGGCAAAGCTCTCTATACAGGTAATTGCAATTTGTGGGGAATTGACATTACAATCAACTTTAATACCCCCTCCGAATCCTACCACACATCACAATGGTGGATCAATTAATATTCTATTACCTTTCTCTCTCTCTCTCTCTCTCTCTCTCTCTCTCTTCAAACTCCCCTTTCCATCTCCAACCACTTTGGATCTCTATAATTCTTTTTTGTCTTCACTTGCTTGTGTTGTTGTGATTTTTCTGTGTTTTTATCACTTACATTTTTATTTTTTTATTATTTATTTATTTATTGAAAAAAATTTCCACCTCCTCCCAGCCTCCCATTACCCTCCCCCTCCCCCCACTCTTCTCCCCCTCCCTCTCCAGTCTGAAGAGCAGTCAGGGTTCCCTGCCCTGTGGAAAGTCCAAGGTCCTCCCCCCTCCATCCAGGTCTAGGAAGGTGAGCATCCAAACAGACTAGGCTCCCACAAAGCCAGTCCATGCAGTAAGATCAAAACCCAGTGCCATTGTCCCTGGCTTCTCATCAGCCCTCATTGTCCACCATGTTCCAAGAGTCCGGTTTTATGCCATGCTTTTTCAGTCCCAGTCCAGATGGCTGGCCTTGTTGAGCTCCCAATAGATCAGTCCCACTGTCTCAGTGGGTGGGTGCACCCCTCACAGTCCTAACTTCCTTGCTCATGTTCTCCCTCCTTCTGCTCTTCATTGGGACCTTGGGAGCTCAGTCTGGTGCCATTTACATTTTTCAAAACAAATGATGTTGCTTCTCAGGTGTTTTGAACAAGATGTCTAATTAGGTAGCTTTTGGGAAGTTAATATAATGATCTGTAAAGAGTTTCGGGGTTGTCTGTTTTCCTCTTGTCCCCATATGAGGCAACAGATCAGAATAGAGCAAGTGTCAAACTACTGGCTATAGGAGTGTATTAGCCAGGGACATGGTTGAGGGACTACAAGAAATAGACTCACACAAAAGATCAGGCCATTTGTGATTTAAGTTCTTGTCTTCACATGGCTTTCTCTCTTCTTTATATGCTATCTGAGCTTGTGTCTTGTATGTTTTGTTGAAATGAGATTTCAGCTGTGCCTTCATTTCAGCTCTTTGGGAAAACAAAGAACAAAGAAAAAAAATGAAGCAGGGGTTGGTTTTCGTCTTGTTTGATGTTTCAAACAAGTCAGATAGAAATACTTTCCAATTGATCATGTGGATTCCTCTTCATTCTGTGTTGTGGTTCCAGCGATATACATTGGAAACTGCCTGTAGGTTTTACTGCCTCAAGTTTTACTGAAGGAAAGCTCAGACAGTATTAGGAAAATAACTAGCAATGGTCCAGTTATTTAAATCACATGGGTCCTGGTCTTTTGTGTGAGTCTCTTTCTTGTAGCTCCTCAACCTTTTCCCTGGATAATCCACTCCTATACCCACTAGTTTGATGCTTGCTGTGTTCTGATCTATTGCAGATATGGGATCTATTGCAATATGGGTCTCCTAAACATAGAAGACAAGGAAATACACATTTAAGCTTTTGATCCCATATGACCATTCAATGAGCAAACCTTGCTTGTCTCTGAGTCCCAGAAAATATTCCCTGCTAGTAACAGAGAAAAAAAGTCCAGATAAGGTCTGATATCCAAGATGTGGTAGTCATTGCTTTAAAGTGCAAAAGAGAGCCAAGGTTATAAAGAAGTCTAGACTGCTTAAATTATAGAAAGCTTTGAGGTCATCCCCCGTGTCTTAGTAGGAGTGTCTATTGCTGTGAAGAGACACCACGACAACAGCAACTTTTATAAAGGAAACCATTTAAATGAGGTGGCAGCTGGCAGTTTCAGAGGTTCAGTCCATCATCATCATGGCGGGGATAATGGAGGCATGAAGGCAGATGTGGGGCTGGAAAAGGAGGTGCTACATCTTGATCTACAGGCAACATGAAGTAAACTGAGTGTCACACTGAGGGAAACAAGTAAAGGAGACCTCAAAGCCTGACAGTGATACACTTCCTACTCCAAAAAGCCACGCCTCAGAATAGTGCCACTCCCTATGAACTTAAGACAACCAATTACATTCAAGCTACCCTGTGAGCAGAGAGCTCTGCTATGTCTATGCTTGGGAATGCAGCAGAAAAAAGAGCAAATCTGTGATAAATGAAAAATAAGGACAGTAAGCCCAAATTATAGTCAGCGATTAACATGTGTGCTTGATTGTCCTTGTAGATTAGAAGGAGTAGTGTGGGCACAATAGTAGCATTCATGCCATAGAGTATTATAGATCCATGCATGCATGTCAATTGCTCTAATGTCAAAAGAGGTACAATGTTAGAACACTTGGAAACACACAAACAAGTGACTTAAGACTGATTACAGATTTTAAAAAAAGATAAAGCTCTAAAGTCTTGTAGAAGATATTGGAATGACTGTAAATATTTCAGAATGCCAGGGCATGTGTAACTCAGAAATTCTCCAGAGACAACTGGTCGACCTAGGTTAAGTCACCAAAAGACAAAGATAGGAAAGTGAAGTTAAGGTCTCAAAGTCAGCGTCTCCCTCTAGTCTCCTCTCTCTTACCCTTCACAGTCCCTCAAGGCAGAATTACTGTTCCCAACAGAGCTCATGGAGACTACAATTCCTTTATCTAGGCCAGCTAGGAACTCTGAAGTTTTCCTTGAACTCGTCGTCATCACCTTTCTGTGTAAGCGTTGGGCACAAAGAGATTCTTTGACTCCTACTTCTATTTACATGTAAGTTGTGGAATTCTCATTCTGTAAAAGGCCATTCCCATGTTCAGTAGGGCATGGTGCAGAGAGGCCAGCATGGATCTTGGGGTTCCCCTCATCCATCTCTATCAGTTCATGTTCTTTTACTTCCCATTGTTTTCTTTGCACAGTGGTCCATGATTTATTGAATCTAGCATAAAGCGGGAACTTGCTCTGGGTTTGGAATTTCAGTCTGAAGGTTCCTCTGTTGTGTACAGTGGACTATCTTTTCTATACATATGTTTTTTACCGAGTTTTCAGCTGTGATACTTCATAATAAACAGGATAGTGCTCATCTCTACTTTTTATTCCTACAATCACATCTTAAGAAAATCTAAATGAGGCCAGGCACAGTGCTGGACCCATGTCTGTAGCCCAGAAACTTGGGAAATGAGGCAGGTCAATTGAATGAGCCCAGGCATTTAAGTCCAGCTTGTGCAACGCAATGAGTCCTGTTGCTAGTATAAAATTGAAAATTACACTCATAAAGAAATGAGAAATAGCATATCATCACAATGAGAGATTTCTGCTCTTCCACAGATGCCACCTAAAAAATGAAAAGACAAGCAATATCCTTGTAGAAAATATTTACAATAAACTTGCCTGATAGAATCTAAAATCTATCCTATATATATACATGTCTCATATAAATGGTACATATTTATATCATATGCATAGCTTCTTATATGCATGTATAAAAATATGTGTATACACACATCCTTAGGTTGAAGTATTCACTTCTAAATAAAATGGCATTATATAATCTCAAATCAAAAAGCCATGAGAAATTGCATATTTAGTCCCACTGCCTTCCAAATGCTACATCTCACAATAACCCATCTGCCCGAGAGGAAGTGTGTGGAATGCTAGCTTAAGATGTGCTGTGTTTGTGCTGTGGAATAGTCAATGATGCAAAGATGCATTGCATTCTTTTATGTTGAGTTTGTTCAACTCTGTGAAGCTGTGTTACTTTGCCTGCCTAAAACACCTGATCAATCTAAAAAAAGCTGAACGGCGAATAGCTGGGCAGGAGAAAGGAAGGATAGGTGGGTCTGGAGTACAGAGAGAATAAATAGAAAAAAATCTAGAGAAAAGGAGAGGAGGACACCATGGGCCAGTCACCTAGTCATATAGCCAGCAATGATGTAAGAAGGAAATGAAGACATATAGAATGAAGAAAGGTAAAAAGCCCAGAGGTGAGACGTAGCTAAAGAGAAAAGGGATAATTTAAGTTAGAACAGCTGGCTTGAAACAAGTGAAGCTAAGGCTGGATGTGCATAAGAAATAATAAGTTTTTTATTTATTTATTTATTTGGGAGCTAGACTACGGGCCGCAAAAGAGTAAAAAGTAAAACAAAATAACAAAAGCAAACAAAACACCCAACTGCATGGGAGAGCAAGTGATTTCAAATCTTAATTCCCAGCATTTCACATCTACATAAGGTTTTAGGTTTTCTTCCCCACTGCTTAAAATAATCGTATAGACCAGAAGATCCAGCAGGGGGGTGTAGAATTCCAGTTATAGCTATTACCTATTTCCGTGGGAGTGATTTCTGTCTTCATTGCTACAACTCTAAAATGGGCTTCATATTTATTATGGAGTCAAAAGGCCTTCAGTTTACCCCCTGCTGAAACTGTCAGTTCCTGTATCACAATCTGTTCTCAAGCAAACCTTGGTCAGGCTGAAAATTTTCTTCAGATATTTATAGTGCTCCCTGCTCAGGTGAGTTGACAATCATATTCTAATGTTTATGAGAGTAGTTGAGTGTCCACCACTTCATAAGAGCAGGGGATAAGGCCTATACAGCTTAGGAGGGTGAGGGTAAGGACACACACTATTCCCTAGGAAGCCACATATACAGACTACATTAATGTTCTTAGAAATAGGCTTGTGTAGAATATGTTTCACCCAGATATTTACAGGAAGCCATGAAATGTTCTTTAGCAATAAGTAAGCCCTACACAACTGGAGGCAAGTTGGAAAATTGAGACATTCCTAGGAAGCAAGGCTACCTGTTCTTGCAAAATTCTCTCTTTTTTTTGAGTCATTGGGATTGTTGTATTTTTCTTTTTTTTCTCTTTATTTTTTTGGCTCCTTTACCCTTCTGGACCAACAAATATTAACTCTTTGGGCATTTTTATTAAAAACAAAACAAAAAAAACACAAGAAAAATTAGCTAGAAAAGTAATGGTAGAACGCTGAACTGAGGAGCAAAGGGAGAAGTCAACACAAAACCTTAAGATGCAGCCCTGGCTATTCCAGGCTTTGGGGTCACACCTCTTTTCCTCCCTTGACAAATGCATGTCTGTGTAAGAGGATTGGTCAGTTCAAGGCAGAAGCAATGGCTCTCCTACCTTTCGAATCAAAGGTCTTTCTGAGAAGTCTCCTAGCACCTGGATGTGCAGCACATCCTACCAACTCTGCCTCAGAGGTGGGATTGTGCCTGCCTTCAGCTGGGAAGAAGCAGACAATCTGCCAGGGGCAGCCGGGAGTCCTGGGTGTTCTGTCAGCAGGGCCCATGCACGAGGATGTTTGTATCAGCTCTGTCAGGCTTCTATAAGACAGGATTCAAAGAGACCCTGGTTGCTTGGGCATGAGCTATAGTTTTCCATTTCTGCCTTTAGGAAAAAGACAGGTTGCATTTTTTTTCATGTGATTGTTTTCTGTTTAATATTTTCAAAGGTCCAGTGATAGATAGTTCAAGGAAAACACAGTGGCTTTACAATTTGAGAGACTAGGTTTCTCCCTGCTTACTACCTTGCCATCCCCATCCTCACTGTCCAAGATAGCTGCTGGATCTCCAGCCAAGACATCCACATCCCACATCAACAGGAAAGGCATACCACCTTTCTCTAAGGAGACGTTTCTAGAAGTTACACGTAAGACTGAGGCAAAAGTTAATCACATTGCAACCTCCAGCTGCAAAGGTCAGGCTGCCAAGTCTTGCTTGAGCAGGAATGGCTCAGCTGGAAATGGGAATTCTTATTGCTAGAGAAGAAAACAGATCTGTTCATTGGATTTTGTCATTGGGACAGAGTGTATGGCACAAGCAATTTAAGAGAGAGGTTTCTTTCTTTTTCATTTTTTTTTTTTAAATTTAATTTTGGTTTTTCGAGACAGGGTTTCTCTGTAGCTTTGGAGCCTGTCCTGGAACTAGCTTTTGTAGCCCAGGCTGGCCTCGAACTCACAAAGATCTACTTGCCTCTGCCTTCCGTGTGCTGGGATTAAAGGCGTGTACCACCACTGCCCAGCTAAGAGAGAGGTTTCTTCTGACTCACCATTTCTGAAGCTTCAGATTATCATGGTGGGGAGGGAGGGAGGGGGAAGTGGAGAAGCTCACACCATGGCAGCCAGAGAGCAGAGAGGAATGGTGGGCAGCAGGATTATTCCTTTGGCCACCCCAGCTCATGGGGGTGCTGCCCACATTCTGACTGGATCTTTTTCCCTTCATCAATTCTCTAGGGAAACACCCTTACAGATACACACTCACAAGTGTGCTGCACTGTCTTATAAGTCCTCCTCAACCTAATCAGACTGATAAGCAAGATTAGCCATCTCAAGTGTTGGCATCTTTGCTTAGAACTTCTCCAGGCCTTTTAATGTTTCCCTTCAACTGAAAAAGACTCTAACTCTAACACATACCCATAAGAAAAGATTAAAAAAAAAAAAAGAAAACTATACTTTGCCTTGCTTCCAGAATATTTAGTTGTTTCAGGACTGTTGGTTAAATCTCAATTAGGAATCAGTATATAATGCAACAGCATCTCCGTGTTCATAATATTCACTCTTCTGCCTTCATATTAGTCTTGGGAAATCTGACTATAAACTTTTAATTTTCAGACAATCAGCAATTACAACCT
>NC_022023.1:31458152-31460925 GCF_000317375.1 Microtus ochrogaster | reverse complement strand
AAAAAAACACAAGAAAAATTAGCTAGAAAAGTAATGGTAGAACGCTGAACTGAGGAGCAAAGGGAGAAGTCAACACAAAACCTTAAGATGCAGCCCTGGCTATTCCAGGCTTTGGGGTCACACCTCTTTTCCTCCCTTGACAAATGCATGTCTGTGTAAGAGGATTGGTGAGTTCAAGGCAGAAGCAATGGCTCTCCTACCTTTCAAATCAAAGGTCTTTCTGAGAAGTCTCCTAGCACCTGGATGTGCAGCACATCCTACCAAGTCTGCCTCAGAGGTGGGATTGTGCCTGCTGGGAAGAAGCAGACAGTCTGCCAGGGGCAGCCTGGAGTCTTGGGTGTTCTGTCAGCAGGGCCCATGCACGAGGATGTTTGTATCAGCTCTGTCAGGCTTCTATAAGACAGGATTCAAAGAGACCCTGGTTGCTTGGGCATGAGCTATAGTTTTCCATTTCTGCCTTTAGGAAAAAGACAGGTTGCATTGTTAGCCTGTTTCCAAAGAAACCGACTTCCAGGTAGCAGCACATACTGTGTGCAGCAGGTTCAAAGCATTTTCGGTGGCTATACACAATGCTAGTGATTTTTCCCCTTTATCACTTGGCCACACCTAGGCTGGGCCCTGAGCCCTTTGTTATTTGCCCTTTCCTGATGCCTCTGCTTATACTTGGTAATTTTGCATTTTTCTTTTTGCCACGCACAGCGCCCCCGTGTCTGCGTTCTGTGCGCTAGCACCCAGTTCGCGAGCTTCGGGCAAGGGGGCTGGAGGTTAAAATACACAGACACACACAGACAGAAGGACAGCGACATGGGTCATCCTTGAATTCCCCAAGAATGCCCCCTTTATTGTGTTCAGGGGCAGATTATATAGAGATAGCCATGCCCCAGCCAATCCCACCAGAAACCACTCTCCTGACATCAGGAACTCCTGAAGGTCTTGTGCTCAGAGCAGCTGTAGGCACTCTGATCAGGGGATTACAAGAAATTCAGGATCTGGGGTCTCACTGCTCCCAACACTTTTCTCATCAGTGGCTCACACATTTTCATATCACTAGGTGCACAGGAAGTGTGTGTGTGTGTGTGTGTGTGTGTGTGTGTGTGTGTGTGTGTGTATGGAGCGGGAGTTACTGAACAAGTGTGAAGCCCAGAGGCAGCTCCTCTTTAGGTACCATCCACATTGTTTGATGAAACAAGATCAGTCATTACCTGGGGCTCCCAGGATAACAGGCTAGACTGACTGCACAGCAAGCCACAGACACCTTCCTGCCTCCCTCTGCCTCTGTCCAGCACTGGCATTGTTAGATTGTTAGTGCACACTGCTCCAGTTTTGTTTTTTTTTTTCTTAGCAAGGGTTCTGGGGATAAAGCCCAGGTCCTCATGCATGAAGCAAGTATTTTACCACATGGGCTGTCTCGCAAGCCCTGGCTTCCAAGAATCCGATCACAGCCTTATGCACAGTGGTTAGTCCAAGTCACCCTTAGGAAGAAATTTCTTGCAGAGGGGATCAGCCTGCTAAAAAGGAGATTTTAATCTTGGAACCCATGTAAGTGGCCAAAGCACTATGAACTGTCATCACAAACCTGCCCAGTCCTGCTTTGGCAGTCCTATGACTCTGGCTCTCAATGTTCTCATCTTTAGAAATGGGTATACAGTTTCTGTTTCCTGTGACTAGACTGTGATGACCGCAATGGGCCAGGCTGTCTAGGCTGAGCTACTTTCCCCATGATTCTCTTCCTTGTAAATGTCTTGTGTATAGGGCAAGCCTGGGAGACTTTCTCACCTAGACATGAGGATGGCATGAAAGCAGTAGCCATGCTGCTATGACATTTGGAAGGGTAACGGAGGTGTGGTGGTTTGAAAGTAATTGGCCCCCATAAGCTCATAGGGAGTGGCACGATTAGGAAGTGTGGTTTTGTTGAGTAGGTATGGCCTTGTTGGAGGAAATGTGTAACTGTAGAGGCGGATTTTGATCAAGCCACACCCAGTAATCCAGTTCACTTCCTAATGCCTGCCAATCAAGATGCAGAACTCTCAGCTCCAGCACCATGTCTGCCTACATGCTACCATGTCCAACTATAATGATAATGGACTGAACCTCTGAAACTGTATGCCACCCCATTAAATATTTTCCTTTATAAGGGTTGTTGGGGGTCACATGATCTCTTCACAGCAATAGAAACCCCAACTAAGACAGGAAGAATATACATGCCGCTACAATCTGCCTTCTCGTGATGCTCTGCAGAGGCAGCGGAACCTACAGTTGCTCAACTTTTCCTGCAATCTCTCTCGGCATCTCTGATTCCTGCAAAAGGCTATCCATCCTGCAGTGAGTAATGGCAGACTCCCTTAGAAGTCACCCATAGCACCAAAATTTGGGACAATGAGAGGCTGGCACACAGAAGTTTATTGGATATATATTTTAAACCAATCCTTCTGAAAAACCCAGTCTCTTGATTTATACTGTCTTCCAGTTCATTTGTTAGGAACCTAAACCATTTGCCTTCTCAAAGAAAGAAAGAAAGAAAGAAAGAAAGAAAGAAAGAAAGAAAGAAAGAAAGAAAGAAATAGTAGCAGACAAATGCTACCCATTAGTGGGTAAACATTTAGGACTTTTGAAAGATTCACTTAAAGGCATTCCTCTGGTGTCTGATTTTATTTTTCATAGGATCTAAGGGAATTAGAAAGTTCTGAGGATGCTTACAATTTGTGGTGTGCAACATGAGGGTCTGCTTGTTGGGGTTTCTGTCCTGCCCAGTTCCCACAGCCAGTAAGTCCCC
>NC_022023.1:31452779-31457972 GCF_000317375.1 Microtus ochrogaster | reverse complement strand
CACATCCTGCTTCTTCGGTGTCTGGACAGGGCTAGGGAAAGAGCTTCCTTCTTCCCAGAATACTCCTGTTCTCATTGGCCCGCCTCTACTTTCCGTCTGGTTGTCCCACCTATACTTCCTGCCTGGCTACTGGCCAATCAGCGTTTATTTAAAACATGATTGACAGAATACAGAATTGTCCTGCACCAGTGGTGGTACTTGCATCTTACAGAGTTTACACTGCGGTCTCAAACATATGAATATTGAAAAAAGAAACAAAAAGAAAAAAAGGGGGACTGCTCATAGATACGGTGGAGGAGAAAATTTATTGTATGTAAAAGGGAGAGTCCAGAGTGGCCATGTGGGAAGAGGGGGTGGGGGAGAAAGAGAGGACAGAAGGGAATCAGGTAAAAAGGTGGACCAGTCATACAAACACAAATTCCAGCCAACTATATTCAGAACACGCTTTTCAGTTCTTAGTATAGTGTCCATAGCATACTTTGATGCCTGCGATGCCATGAAACAGACCCCTCAGCTGTAAGTCACCAGCAAGAAGAGGATTAGAGACCCTGGACTTCTAGAAGGGCCTCGAGCCAGGGTTCCCCACATCTGCTCACAACAGTTCCCCGGGAGCATCATCTCTTCTCTTCTCTCATCTTACTTCCGCGTGGCTCCTCTTCCAAAGAGCCCTCACCAACCATATCTACCTTCAAGATCCTTGGCCCTGGGTTGGCTCTTTGTGTCCTGATAGATCTGGGCTCAATGTCCCTTGCAAGAAGTCAGCTAAGCCACCTCTCTTGATAGACGGTGAAGAATTGAACCAGGAACCCAGAGAGTCAAGGCAGCCCAGCACATGGGTGCAAATGGCCTCCCCAGGCTCATGTTTATTGTTCCAGGTCCTTTGACAGCAGTGTTACCCATTTACAGTTCAGCAAGGAAGTCTGATTTACAGGCCAGCGTGGTCAAGGTTATATAAAGCCTACTAATGCTAGTTTTCTTCAGAAAAACACCTGAGGGATGGGAACATTGTTTAACCCAGCTAATTCTCTGGTGACTGAGGAGGGCCACAGGTACCCTGGGTTCCTTCCCCAGTTTGTTCGCAGTTCCAAATTTCCTTCTTGAGAAATATCAAGATCGGGTGTCCCTGAGTAACTAATTCACTATATCCTCACATAACCTTAACCCCCAACATGGCTCCCCTTGTATTTATTTACATTTTTGGCATCTTCAAAGAGCATGTTGTTATGTATAGGGGTAACAAGTCTAGCAACAGAATGCTGGACCCAAGTAAGAACGGGGAAGCAGTAAAGGACAAGGTTCAAGAAACAGGGAGCTACATCGAAACCAAACAGTGTCTTGTCACTGTCCGAGTTGCGTGTTGATTTATTGAGAGTAGTCACCTAAATTAAAACAGTACCGGCTAGAGAGTTGTTGGCAGCTCCTGAAACTGCAGCAGGGTCAGGCATAGATTTAAACGGTCATTGCAATCAGTCTGGAGGTCTCTATACCCTCATGTGTATAGCAGTCTAATGCCAGGTGATGTGAGAAGCATTGTGACCAGGGGCACATAACACAAACAAGACCCTAAGAGAAAGAAGAATATAATTCCCACAGAAAAAGCATTGGTTTTTTTTTTTTTTTGAACACGAAGTTCCACCTGCCTCTGCCTCCTGAGTGCTGGGATTAAAGGCGTACACCACCACCGCCCTGTCCATTATCTTTTTAGTTTTGATAATTCTTTACCTTTTAGAATGCCCCAGAAACATTCTCACATTTGAGAACATAGAAGTAGATATTTGCATCTTATATTATATACCTTTTATTTAAAAATCAGCACTAATATAAAACAAAACAGAACGAAGGAGAATCGCTGCTTGACTTGTGCAGATTTTCAAGGCACCTTCAGGAGGGACAAAGAAGAGAAACCTGAATCTGTCACCCTGTACCTGTAGGAGAGAGGTCCTGCCTGCAGAGCATCATCCAGCCAAGCCGCATTGCCCTACAGGAGCTAAATCGCACTTGGGCAGTTTCAGGCAGATAAGGGTACTGCTTCAGACAGCACTTTAGGGGGCCTGCAGGTTCCCTGCTTATTCCTTGTCCCAATTTCTTCTTATAGTGAAGATGAAGTTTTACATTTATTTGTTTATTTATTTATTTTGGTTTTTCGAGGCAGGATTTCTCTGCGTATCTCTGACTGTCCTGGAACTAGCTCTTGTAGACCAGGCTGACCTCGAACTCACAGAGATCCACCTGCCTCTGCCTCCCTGAGTGCTGGGATTAAAGGCGTGCGCCGGCACCACCTGGTTGAAGATTCAGCTTTTAAGAACTCCAGTTAGACTTATGATGTGTAGGTTCATTTATCTACAGAGATGCACGTGGAGTAGGAACAACTCTTGTTCCCCAGGCTCTTTAATGGACAGAAACAGGAGCTCGTTAAGCTTCTTTGATGCCAAATGGGTCCTTACTTCACATCCATTATCCTAATATAATTAAGAAGCAATAGATACATGAAAATGTGGGGTAGATATCAGAGTATAAGTAGCATAGTCTTAGCAGCTTAAATATTTGAAGTTGGTTTTGTAAGCCCTTGTTCAGCACAGGCTAGACAAGCTTGGTAGTACCCAATTAAGTGGGACTTAGATTCTTTAAGAGGCACGTGACCCAACACATTCTAACCACAGTCCCACTGCAAGCTGACACACAGGGAGAATGGGATCTTTTCACATTCCTGAAGAAGACTGAGTGGCAACCAGGGAATGATGGATGACGGAGCTCTCTGCACCTTTTGGCTGCTTGTGTTCCTTCTCGAGTATGTGGCCAAGTAAGAATATGGTTACTGGGTGATGTAGGAGTGTCATATATCAATCTGTTGATTTCATTGGTTAATAAACAAACTGCTTGACCTCATAGCTTAGAACATAGGTGGGTGGAGTAAACAGAACAGAATGCTGGGAGGAAGAGGAAGTGAGCCCAGACTCGACAGCTCTCCTCTCGGGGGCAGACGCCTCAGAGAGACACCATGCCCCCATCTCCAGGGTGGACATGAGAGCTCTGCTCTCTGAGACACATGCGATGAAGCTCCGACCCAGGATGGACGTAGGCTAGAATCTTCCGGTAAGCGCACCCAGCTGTGCTACACAGAGTATAAGAAATGGGCTAGTCCAGGTGCGAGAGTTAGCCTAGAAGAGGCTAGATAGAAATGGGACAAGCAGTGATTAAAAGAATACAGTGTCCGTGTAATTATTTCGGGGCATAAGCTAGCCAGGCGGGCGGGGTGCGGCCGGGGTGCTGGGGACGCAGCCCCGCCACTCATATTACTACAACTGGGTATGGTTACAAAAGAACACTGATAAAGCCACACTGAGAGCTCCCTCTACAGCACAGGACCTCTGAATAATAATTAGATGTCATTTTCTTCAGAGAGCAGTTCACGACTTTTAGTAGCATCCTGATTCCAATGACTTTTAAAAGCCAACTAGGCAGTCTATGAAGTAGACTGGATTGGTGGCGAGGTCCTTATATGATGGCAGCCAGTTACTTCAACCTGCCCCTCCAGGAAAGGGAGGCTGCCCAACCTGGGTCCCTGAGAGCACATCATTAGAGCGTCAGCCCCTCAGACAGCGCTCATCACATCTACATTTGCGCTACTACTCTGTAGATGTTTTCTGCAAGCCCAGGGGTGTTTTGAACCTGCTCCTCCTTCCTCCTCAGTCATGGCTCACTTGGTTTACTGCTTTCCATGGTTTGTGTTGATGTTGGCTCTCTTGTGCTTACCCTTTCTCAACTCTGTTTTTAAAATGAGCTTAGTCACCCTATTCTGTGGCCTATTGTGGCATTGGTCTCACGTCTCCAAATGTTACATTAGAACAGCGGTCTGGAAAGGTCTGAGCACTAAGTGTGAGGAACAGAGTAGGCAATCTAAAACGAGCTCTCTCTGACACAAGAAGACCAAATACAGTATGTGAGAAAGATGGCAAGCTACAGTTATATGTTGACCTTGTGCAACGTTTGACGAGAACTACGCTGGCTTAAATGGAGTCAGAGATGTTTTTAAGAAAGACTTACAGACAGCACTTCAAGAATTTGCCAAGTAAACGAAGAGTACAATGGAAATTCCACTGAGGTCGCCTCTTGGTCTGAGGGTGAAATGGAAAGTCAGCTTCTTGGAGGAAGGAACTTGATTTGCAGCCTTGGTATCACTGGAAGGTGGGAGGAAGGGTCAGAGGTGGGATTTTGTTGGAGGATGTTAGATCACCCAGAGGGAGCTGTGTGCCCCTGCCTCCTTTCTTTCCCCGTTTTCTTTTCTACTGTGCACTATTGTGCTATTTTGCCTCTGGCTCAAAGGAATAGGGTCTATGGACTATGGGCTGAAACTTTTGAAATCAAGATACACCAGAAATGTTACCTTTTAATTTATTTTATATGTATTATGCATGTATGTGTTTGTAGGTACATGTGCACAGGACAGCCTTGGATTTCATTCCTCAACTTCCGGCTGCCTTACAACCATTGTGTGTTGTTTGTTTGACACAGGTCTCCTAGAGGTTCACCACACCCTACACTTGTTTGTTTATTTTTTATTTTTAAATCTGGTTTCCAGGGGGTAAATTTAGGTTCTTGAGTTTGAAAAGCAACTGTTTTACTGACTGTGCCATCTCTCTAGTCTTCTCCCTGGTTTTCATTAAAATTTTCTTTCTTAAAGATAATTGTACCCCAAGAACATGTGCTCAGCTATGTTCATAGTAGCATTGTTTGTCATAACCAGAACCTGGAAATAACCAGAACCTGGAAACAACCTAAATGCCCCCATCCGAAGAATGGATAAGGAAAATGCGGTACATTTACACAATGGAGTACTACATAGCAGAAAAAAATAATGACAAAAAATGAATTTTGCAGGAAAATGGATGGATCTAGAAAATATCATTTTGAATGAGGTAACCTAGACTCAGAAAAACAATTATTACATGTACTCACTCATAAGTGATTTTTAAACATAAAGCAAAGAAAACCAGCCCACAAATCACAATCCCAGTGTTGGAAGGAGAGGGCCACTTGTTTGTCCTGGCTGCCCGGCTAGCTTACACCTGAAATAACCACACGGAAACTGTATTAATTAAAACACTGCTTGGTCGTTAGCTCTAGCTTCTTATTGGCTAACTCTTACATATTAGTTTAACTCATTTCCATTAATCTGTGTATTGCCATGTGGCA
>NC_022023.1:31442286-31452679 GCF_000317375.1 Microtus ochrogaster | reverse complement strand
TCAGTTCTGTTTTCCCCGCCTACCTAAGTTCTGTCCTATCAAAAGGCCAAGGCAGTTTTTTTATTCATTAACCAATGAAAGCAACACATGAACAGAAGAATCTCCTACACCATTCCAGAGAATCTAGACAACAATGAGGACCCTAAGACAGATATACACAGATCTAATCTACATGGGAAGTAGAAAAAGACAAGTTCTCCTAAGTAAATTGAGAGCATGGAGACCTTGGAGGAGGGTGGAAAGGGTGGGGAGATTCAGGGAGGGGAGCAGAGAAAAATGTAGAGGTCAATAAAAATCAATAAAAAATGTATTATTTACTTATTGTATATGGTTCTCTGTTACCTAAGAGTAATTTGTCTATTTGCTTTTCAAGACAGGATTTCTCTGTTTAGTCCTGCCTGCCCTGAATGCCCAGAGATGTGGAATTAAAAGTGTGGAGCACATTGAGCATATTTCCCTAACTTCTGATTGCCACTTGTTGACCATTGCCCATTCTGTTTAATTGTCTTAGTTACCCTAGACAGTTTTAATGCTACTTACACGTACATACCTATGTACTTATACATATGTGAGTCTATATAGCAATGTAAACTCTAGCAACTATATGTATGCAATACCTGTTTTGCTGAGACTGGCTTGATTTTTCTCATTTTCTCTTATTGAAAGCAGATTTTGTTTTGTTTTGTTGTTTTGTTTTGTTTTTTTTTTTTGAGACAGGGTTTCTCTGGGCAACCCTGGCTGTACTAGAACTCACTCTATAGACAGGCTATCTAGAATTCAGAAATCTGACTGTCTCTACCTTCTGAGTATTAAAGGTGTGGGCCACCACCGCCCTTCAACTTCTCTCTTACTCCATCCAAAAAGAATGTATATAGGTAGGTGGTGAGACATGCCTTTAAACCCATGCACTCAGGGGGCAGAGGCAGGTGGATCTTGGCCAGCATGATCTACAGAGTGATTTCCAGGGCAGCCAGGACTTCACAGAGAAACCCTGTCTCAGAAATAGAAACAAAGAAAAAGTAGATTTTTTTCCTCATATAACATATTCTGATTATGGTTTCCTCTTCCTTCCTCTACTCCTGCCATTCTCCCCTCCCCCAGCTTTCCCTCCCCTTAGGATCCACTCTCTTTCTGTCTCTTATTAAAAAATAGGCAAGTTTCTATGGGATAATAATAAAATAAGTTAAAACAGAAACTAACACTTCAGAATTGGACAGAACAAAAACAGATGGAACCCAAGAGAAATCCCAAGAACCAGATATACATTCATTCGTACACTGAGGAAATTCACAAGAACACTAAAACAAATGCCTAAATTTTCTTAATATGATTGTCTGCAATTGAGTGTCTGAATCCATTTTCCTGATACTTCTGATACATAACTTTCTTCTTCATGGAGTGGGTTTGTACCTGGATATTCTACTCTGTACCACAAGCTCAGTACTGTTTTACTTTCAGAGAGATTGGCTGATAGTTCTATTTGTGTTATATCCTTATCTGATTTGGATATAAGGGCAATATTGGTTTTGTAAAATAATTTAGCTACATACCTTCCTTTTCTATTTTACATAGTAGTATGGGGAGGATTACTATGACTTCTTTGATAATTTTGGTAGATTTATATCTACAAATTCATCCATTTTTTTAAATTTTCTTTTTCTTTTTAAATATGTATTTATTTATTATGTATACTGTGTTCTGCCTGCATGTATACCAGATCTCATCATAGATGGTTTTGAGACACTATGTGGTTGCTGGGAATTGAACTCAGGATCTCTGGAAAAGCAGCCATTGCTCTTAACCATTGACCAATCTCTCCAGCCCTAGCTGCCTTGGAACTAGCTCTGTAGACCTGGCTAGCCTCGAACTCACAGAAATCCACTGCCTCTGCCTGTGATTAACGACATGAACCACCACCATATGGCTCTTTTGAATTTTCTAGTTTAAAAAATTATATATCTTTAAGATTGCTCTGATCGTGTTAAGTTTTTCTGTGGTACTTGTTGTAATGTCTCCTTTTTCATCTCTAACTTTAGAAATTTTGTCCATTCTTTTTAAAGTTCTATTTTATTACTTTCCCCCCCTTGATATAGTGATTTTTTTTTCTCATTTGTGTTAGGTATTTTGTTTTAGATGAGCCTCTCCACCGACGCAAATAATTCCAATCAGACCAAATTAAACCAAATTAAAAGATGCCCATGTTTAATGCAGTGCTCCCAGGTGGCCCCGGGAAAGCATGGAGAGGGAAAGAGAGGAAAGGGGAGACAATGCAAAACCCAGAGACCATGTCTTCGTTCTCTGGGGGACAGTTTAAACAGCTTGTGGGAGTGGTCCTAACCTTCCCTGGGGAGGGGTCACCATTTGGCAGGCTTTCTTGACCCTCCCTGGGGAGGGGTCTTATGCCAGGAGCTGGGGTGAAGCCCCTAGTCCAGACTTTTTGTATAAAGGGATATTAGGGAGCTGGTGTGATGCTTCTGACCAAACAATTTGTTCTTTTAGGGATAAGCCTTTACTGGTTTATCCAAACCTGTAATACTAAGCCTTTGGATTATTTACTTGGTTTTTTTTTTTTTCAGACACTCGAAGCTGTGAATTTGACTTTTAGGACTACTTTAATCACATTCAATATATTTTGGTGAGTTGTACTGATATTTTCATTTAATTCTAGGATTTAAGAAATTATGTAAATTCTTCAATGTCTTACTTATTTGTTACTCAGCAATATGTCATTCAATTTCCATAAATGTGTATGTGTTATGTGTTTTCTTTTTTTGTATATTTCTGTTTTTGTTTTATTTTTCCATTGTGGTCAGATAAATACCAAAAGTTATTCAGTTTCAGTGTCTTTGTTAAGAATTGCTTTGTGTCTAATTGGACCTCATGGGCTAGAGAATGCCCCATGGGCTGATGAGAAGACCGCCTACTTTGTAGTGTTTGATGGGATGTCTTACAGCTGTCTGTTGTGCAGCACTTTCTGAGTTTAAAATCGTCCACCTTGGAGGGGAAATAATTAAGGTATAGATGTTAAAGGAGAGGTAAAAACAACAGGTATCACAAGAGAGAATCTCCCTAAGATGCCTGATCTTAGGGGATATGTAGGTCATTGCGCTCTCAAATGAGCACTGGGGATGCAGGAATAACACCTGGGGTTATCTCTGCAAACAGAAAGATGTTTAACCTGTTTTTGGTCCAGAAGGCTGGGAGTGGTTAACAACTTGGTGACCTTTGCACTCTGTGGCCAGGCCACACTGGATCCTCTCCCAGACCCTTATCTTGAGCTTTTTTTTTTGTCTTAATCTATAGCACCATCCTCCCCTAGACCCTTGTGTTGAACTTATTTTCTTAGGTAAGGTATAGAATTTAGTTTTAGGAAAGAGGTCACTTGTACTTTACAAAGAGAATCTATGCCCATGCCTTAATCTTTGTTGTGCCACAGGATTGAGTTAGTTATCATCAGGACACTTTTCTTTTTCCAAATTGTGCTGTGTTTAACTATGCTGAAAATAAACTATACCAGGTCAGGCACTCAAAGTCTGAAGCAACACTGAGTGACTACTGAGGTGGTGTGGTTGCCTTGTTACATCTGGAGGATCTACACTCTGCTGGTCAGGGGTAGTGTTGTAAAGACACCCCCACTTCCATCCCCCCACCTTACAGGATATTTACTGCAAACTGTAACAACAGTGTTCTAAATCACTGACTCTCAACCTTCCTAACCCTTTGGTACGTTCCTCCTGTTGTGGTAACCGCCAACCATAAAATTACTTTCATTGCTACTTTGTAACTGTAATTTTTCTGCAGTTATGAATTATCATGTAGATATCTGTGTTTTCTGATGGTCTGGGGTAGCCCCCTGAGAATGGGTCATTTGACCCCTCAAACGGGTGGAGGCCCACGGGTTGAGAGCCACTGGGTCTCAATGGTGAAACCTTGCATCCTGCAGGGAAGTTCACTCATAAGCTCAGGAAGTGGACCATTCCATGGCCTCAGAGAGTTTCTGAAACAGACCTAATTCATTAGGATCTTACCCCAAACATGCATAAATATGTAAGGACTTCTGAGAGATATTCTTTTTTCCCATGTATGTATGTATGTATGTTTGTATGTATGTATGTATGCATGCATTCACTCATTCATTTATTTTTTTATTAAAAATAGATATTTTCCCCCAATTTATCTTGATTATGGTTTTCTCTCCTCCCCTCCTGAACCATCCTCTTTTTGTCTCCCGTAAAAAAGCAAATATGGTGACCAGTGGTGGAATCAGAGGCAGGTGGATCTTTATGAGTTTGGGGGCAGCCTGATCTACAGAGTAAGTTCAAGGACAGCCAAGGCCTTACAAAGAAACCCTGTCCTGAACCCTACCCCGCACCCCAAACAAAAACAGATAGTCATCTTAGGAATAAAAATAAAATAAAGTAAAAGAGATTAAAAACCAGCACATAGAAATCGGATGAAACAAATTAACAGAAGGAAAAGAGCCCAAGAGAAGACAGAAGAATCGGAGACACCCTTATTCACACACTCAGGAATTCCATAAAACCACTAAACTGAAAGCAGACCTGCAGAGGCCCCGTGCCCTTACTTCCGTGAGTTCATATGCCCTTTGTTCGTTTGATCTGGAGGGCTTTGTTTTCTTGTATTTCATCCCTTCTAACTTACACTCTTTCTGCCTCTTCTTCAACACTGGTCCCTGAGCCCTGAGAGGAGAAAAGTGAAGGAGACATCCCGTTCAGGGCTGAGTGTTCCAAGGTCTATCACTCTCTGCATAATGTGGGTTTCTATTTGTTCCCGTCTACTGAGGAGGTACCTTGTGTTCTTTTAAAGTTACAAGACAAAAATAAAATGCCAAGTTTCTTTGTGAAATTTCTCACTTTTTAGTTTTATATAATTACCATTTGCTAACAAAAATGGAAGATGAAAAGAATATATTTCATCTTCAAAGAATTTTTCAAAAGAAAAATTAACATTTCAAAAGAATTTTATATATAAAATTATTTCGCCAATGTTAAACACTCAAATAGATATTGATGCATAAAACATATAAAACATAATATAAATAATAGTTTGGAAAAACAACCTCAAATTTATTACATTAACATTACTTTACATTGCCTTTTTTTTAAATGAAATTATTCTACGTTTTCTTAAAATGTAATTAACATTTTTCTAAGACTTTCCCATAAAATTCCTTGTGGCATCTTCTGTCTTCTGTGTAGATTGTGGGAAGCCTGGATGTAGGGACAAGACATGTTGCTGTTATTTGTAAACCCAATTCATTTCCTGATGATAGCCATGCAAACGTCACAGCATCAACACAGCTATGTCTTGGTAGCCATGCAAACGTTACCGCACTGACACAGACATGTCTTGGTATTACTGTTCACAGTCAAGCTTCTTATAATCAGTCTCTTTGAGGATGCTCAAAAGTGTCTATTTTTATACTCAAACAATATAGGATCTTTTATGCAGTTTGCATCTGCATAAAAGAATATATAGACTGAAAAATCAAGTTTCTGTAAAAGCAGTTTCCATAAACAAAGCAAGCAAACAAAAACCCCCAAAACAAAACTCTTGAGAGTTGTAGAGAGTCCCCTCTAAGGCAAGTTATGAATGTCAGACAGGGCTGGGAAGAGCAGCCCCCAGGGTGACAGAGTCTGCCATTCTCACGGCTATCCTTCCGTCTCTGCTCTGGGGTCGGTCACTTTGGCCGTTCTCTATTCTGAGTAGCCTCCTAGTTGACCACAGCAAGGAGCTTCACCATCTGTGGGCAGAGGCTGAAAAGTCATAATTCAGAGTCTAATTTAAAGATAATACAACCTCGACCAGATGTTCTACCTCTGGAGCCCACCCTTCCCACAGATTCTGCTTCCGCTTGTGGATAGATCAGATGTATAAACCTGGATGCTGCCATCGGCACCATATTAAGAAAGGAAGGAAAGAAATCCCAAAAAGTGAGAGAAAATAACCCACAGTCCCCTAAAGAGGCCAGTGACAAGGACCGTGGGCCAGACTTCAAAGGTTGCTTTTCATAACGTTCTACTGTTCCTTTAAATATTAGACATTTAGGGCCTGGAGATTAGACATTTGGGGCTCAGCAGCTAAGAGGTTCCTGACCTTCCAGAGTACTCAAGCTGATTTCCCAGACGCCATGATGGCTCTGGTGGCAGCATGACCCCTAGACGTCAACATAGCCTTAGGTGGGGCCCAGACCATGGATACTCCTATGGCCTTCAGAGGCAACACGAGTCACAGACATCAACACAGGCTCTGGCTTTAGCAAGGCTGCAGATACAGACATGGCCCTCAGCAGCAGCAGAGGCCTAGATAGTACATGGCCCCAGTGATTTTATAGACCACACACATTAGCCTGCTCCTCTCTGCTTCTGGGTATTCAGATCTGCTTTTCTCCACAGTGCACTTTGGGGTCATGGAGTTCCCCAAAGACCACCAAGGAGTCCAAACCGGTATCACATCCATCTGTAACTTCAGCTCCAGAAAATTCTACAACCTCTCTGATCTTTGTGGGCACCTATACACACACACACACACACACACACACACACACACACACACACAATCAACAGTCACACAGCACATACTCACAAATAAAAATTTTAAAATATTAGATATTTATGTGCACTTCTGTTTAAATGAAATTTCCCAACCCATGCTTTGCCAAGACATTAAGTTACTGTCTGCAAACTGACAGCAAGGCCCCATTGCCGAAGACAGTACACATACAACTCACTGAATAGAGAAAGGTCCACTGGTGCCTACATAGCACCTTACCCGCTATGTTCCACTTGGGTACAGGAAGGTACTCTGCAAGCTAGCAAAAGAGAAACATGAACACCAACCCAGTCATAAAACCTTTGATTTATGATGCTTTCCTGGCTGCAAAATACGCTCAGGCAATGATGGCCCAAAGCTTGTGGGAGTAACCAACCAGTGTCTACTTTGATTTAAGGTCTACGCCACAAGATGGAACCCGTACCCGACACTGCTTGGGTGACCAAGAACCAGAGACTCGATAGCCAGGGGTCTAGGGGGACAGTAAATAACAATGGTATTAAAAAATATATTGATGAGATGACCCCGAATGATATTCTGCTATACTCATAGATAAAGTCCTTCCTCAGCAATCATCAGAAGAGCTTCCTTCTGTGAATGATGGAATGAAATATAGGGGCCCACAGCCAGACATTATGCAGAGAATGAGAGAATTTGGAGCTTTCAACCCTGTCTGGGATGCCTCCATCACATCCTTCCCCTCCAAGCTCAGCATCCCACTGAAAAGGAGACAGAAAGAGTGTAAGAGCCAAAGGGGTACCAGGAGAACAAGGTCCTCTAAATCCCCTGAGCAAGGTTCACATGAACTCACAGAGACTGAAGCAATAAGCACAGGCCTGCATGGGTCTGCACCAGGTCCTCTGCACATACCTATGGCTTTCGGGTTAGTGTTTTCGTGGGATTCCAGAAGAGGCGAACAAGGGGGTCTCAGAGTCCTGTGCCTTCTCTTAGGCTCTTTTCCTTCTATTGGTTTGTCTCATCTAATTCTCAATGTATTATTTTTTGTTTTATTTTATCATATCTTGTTTTGTTACACCTTGTGGTTATATTTTAGAAGCCTATTCTTTTCCTTTTGCATTAATATTTTTTTTTATTGGTCCTTTGGGAATTTCACATCATGCAGCCCAATCACACGCATTTCCCAGTACCTCCATGTCCCTCATCCACCCTTGTTGCTTCCCCCAGCAAAGGAAGTTTTTTAAAAGTAAAAACAACTTAACAACAAACCACCCTACTCCTCAGTCTTCCTATCTCCCCATCGCACACCCATTTGTTTAGTGGCCTTGGGAGCTACGGTGTGTCACACAGTAAATACCTTTCAGTTCAAACAGCTTTACTGGTAAATATTCATTGTAATGAGTTGTTGGTTTGTCTCAAGGCCTCTGGCTTCTGGTAAACCATCTACAATGGACCTTCACCAAAGCAACTCCTCTTTGATATCCTGCTGATGCCCAGTCATAAAGTTATGGTTTTGTGAGACTGGTACCTTTATGCACTCCAGCAGGTAGTAGCGGGTAGATGTTGGGGGTGGACCAACTCAAAGCTCTGGGTGTGGGTCTGAGTGAAAGCTGAGCCAGACAGTCTGCGGTCTCCTCTGGGACCAACCCCCTCATGCGAGACAGAGACAGCTTTCCTGCAGGCGTGTTGAGGGGTAGGACCAGCTCTCCTGCATGCAGGGCCAGCTCCCCCTGTTGCTGCTGCCAGCAGCTGGGAGAAATTCTTTCTGGGCCGTGGAGGGTTGGAGCTGGTTCTCCATGCCACTGGGGCCAATTCCACCAAGGCCCCAGGTGTAACAAGGGCCACGGACATCAACATAGAACCCTCGCTGAGGTAGGACCAGGGACCAAGACGTGGCTCTTGCCTGGGGCTCAGGCATGGATGGCAGCTTGGAAGACCCAGATTACTATGGCTTTGGGGGTGGCATGGCCCTTAGACATCAGCACAGCCTCAGGTGGGAGCCCAGAACACGGGCTTTCATATGGCCTTTGGTGGCAGCACAAGTCATACATATTGTAGGAGCCAGCCATGATATGCTAAATAGAAACAGATCACCCAAAGGAAGTTCTTTACTTCCAACCATTATCACCTGTCAGAATAGGACTCAACCATCGATAAGTTTAATGGAGGCCTGAGTCTCAGTCCCTGAAGCAATACCTGGTTACAGAAAGAACCATAAACTGAGATTACCTGAGCACCACCCAAGAACAGACCATCCAAAGGAAATGCCTAACATTCCAACCACTGGGGATGGGATCACCAGCCAGCACACACTCACCAGGACACCCCTAGACAAATGTCAGCCAATCAGGGGTCATGAACCTCAGAAACCCCTCACCCCTACCTTTACTACTATAAAAACCCAACTCTAACTGAGCTCGGGGCTCTCAGTTTATTCCAGTACATTGGACAGGAGGAGAGACCCTTGCATAAAATAAAGGCTCTTTGTTTTTACATGTGGGACTCAATCTCCTTGTTGGTTTTGGGAGGGACTTTGCAGATTTGGGCATAACAACATCACCATGGGCCATAGACATTAACACAGACCCTGACTGCAGTGGGGCAAGAGATGCAGTCATGACTGAAGAGTCTAAGAATAAGAAAATAAAAATATAGATTCTAAAAATAAGAATGTAAAAATAAAGAAATATAAAGTTATAAGTCTAGGAGTGATGGAGGAAGGTCATTGGTTAAGTAATAAAGAAATTGCTTGGCCTCATAGGTTAAAACATAGGTGGGAGGAGTAAACAGAACAGAATGCTGGGAGGAAGAGGAAGTGAGCTCAGAGGCCATGCTCCCCTCTCCCGGGCAGACGCGATGAAGGAAGCCGCCTGGTCAGACATGCTGAATCTTTCCCGGTAAGCGCACTTAGTGGTGCCACACAGAATATTAGAAATGGGTTAGATCAATATGTAAGAGCTAGCCAATAAGAGGCTGGAACTAATGGGCCAAGCAGTGTTTAAAAGAATACAGTTTGTGTGTTGTTATTTCAGGTAAAGCTAGCCAGGGGTGGGAGCTAGGTGGCGGAATGCAACCCGCAGCTCCTTCAACATAGGAGAATGAGAACAGACTCTCAGCAGCTTTCTTAGCAGATCAAGGATCACTCATTCACAGTGAGCTATTTTGTCAGATGCTTGGGAAGCTTAGGTCATTTTACAACTGGTTGTTTTATTTACAAGGCCAGAGCTTCTCCCTAAAAACTGAGAGTAGTGTCCTGGCCATCCCTGATAAATGACAGATGTGAACTGAGTTAATCTTTAGGAGACAGAGATACATGACCTTTGGGTTAGACACTGTCTCCGTTATGGAAAACTGGCGCCAACAGAGGAGAGGCATAAGATTCCAATTTACACCTGGAGGTACCAGGAGACAGCGGACAAATACAGTGGTTTAATTGATGAGCTCTGATAATGGAAGTTGTAAAGTATGGCAGTCAGTATCTGAGTTTTACCTTGCGATAGTGTGCGAAGCTTTCTGCTATCTCCTAAGTTCTCAGCCTAAGAACCAGTTAATCCTAATTTATTAACCTTCTCGTATGACTAGCAGTCCCTTTCTGACTAATTGCTAAAGACATCTGTTTTCTCGCAATTTTAGTGACCTTTGTTGTAATCTCCTCTGAACCATATTTCATGATGGCTGCCTAGTTACCCATTGACATTAGCACTCTCTCACCTCGTTAGGGTCTCTGCTGACTAACCCAAGGGTAAGAGCAAGGTTCTAAAAATTTTTTTGTTCAGAGCTAATGCCTGGTGCCCCTACCATAAAAAAGCGGGTTCAAAAACCGGCCTTTTGCCACAGTCTAAGAAACACCATCTCTGGCTGT
>NC_022023.1:31437139-31440888 GCF_000317375.1 Microtus ochrogaster | reverse complement strand
TAAAATGGCTAAAAGACACTTAAGGAAATGTTCAACATCCTTAGTCATCAGAGAAATGCAAATCAAAACAACTCCGAGATTTCTTCTTACACCTGTAAGAATGGCCAAGATCAAAAACACCGATGACAACATATGCTGGAGAGGTTGTGGGGAAAAGGGAACACTTCTGCATTGCTGGTGAGATGTAAGCTGGTACAAACTTTCTGGATGTCAGTGTGGCGATTTCTCAGAAAATTAGGAAACAACCTTCCTCAAGACCCAGTAATACCACTTTTGGGTATCTATCCAAAGGATGCTCAATCGTGCCACAAGGACATGTGCTCAATTATGTTCATAGTATCTTTGTATGTCACTGCCAGAACCTGGAAACAACCTAAATGCCCCTCGACTGAAGAATGGATAAGGAAAATGTGGTACATTTTCACAATGGAGTATTACACAGCAGAAAAACATGATGATATCATGAATTTTGTAGGAAAATGGATAGGGCAAGAAAACATTATTTTGAGTGAGGCAACCCAGACCCAGAAAGAAAATTATCACATCTACTCACTCATAGGTAGTTTTTAACATAAAGCAAAGAAAACCAGCCTACCAACCACAATTCCAGAGAACTTAGATAACAACGAGAACCCTAAGAGAGACATACATAGATCTAATCTACATGGGTAGTAGAAAAAGACAAGATCTCCTGAGTAAATTGGAAGCATGGGGATCTTGGGGGAGGATTGAAGGGGGTAGGGGAGAGGCAAGGAGGGGAACAGAGAAAAATATAGAGCTCAATTTAAAAAAAAAAGAAAAGAATCTGTTTTTAATAAGGGGAAAATCAAAAAACATATTGGACATTTATTTGTACTTTCACTTTTTATTTAATAAAATTCCCTACATGAAACATTAACATCTTCAAAGTGTGTTATTTAGTGGCATTTAGTGCATAAACAATGTTGCACAACCTCTTCCTCTTTCAAGTTCAAAATGCATGCTCATATCCAAAAAGATAACTCCATGTCCACTGAAGTAATCTTCTGTCTCCCACATCTCCACCCCAAGCACTCAGTGTCCCATTCTCCTGATCTCATACATTCTGATTATGTCATAGGAATAAAGCATGTGCCTGGTAACTTATTCACTTCCAGATTACTTGGGAGAGCATGTATCTGGGTCCTCCATCCCACAAGCACAATCAATGTCGTCATCATTCTTTTTTTGTTTTTCAGGTTTTCTCATTAATGTCAATGGCAAGACTAAGATTATTGTGGCAATTTGAGCCAAATTTGAAGCATGCTTCATGTTATTATTATTATTATTATTATTATTATTATTTACCCAAGAGCTGGCCAGAGACTGCCTCCTAAGTCCAAAGAAAGAGAGTGGCCCTCAAATCCATTTCTTGGGCCCCTTTTATGGAGTAAAATCATGAGTTGTCTGAAAACAAATTTAGAGAAAGGAGACAATGGGGTAATAAGAAAATACAGAAAAAAAAATCTCAAAAAAAATCATGTCACCATGTGATTAGAGAGAGTTCAGAGAGGGTCAGGGTGGTAAGGTATTCTCAAAGACAAGTCAAGGTCATGGGTTGGGAAAGAACAGCTTCCAGGAAATGGAGAGTGGAGGAGCCTGCCACAGGAAGCTAGATATGAACAGACCACTCAAAGGAAGTTCTTTACTTCCAACCATTGTCACCTGCCAGAGTAGACTCAGCCTCACTTTAATGGAGGCCTGAGTCTCAGTAGTTTACCCTGAAGCAATACCTGGTTGCAGGAAGAAGACAAACTGAGATTACCTGAGCACCTTCCAAGAACAGACCATCCAAAGGAAATGCTTAACATTCCAACCGCTGTAGATAGGATCACCTACCAGCATTCATGCACCAGTAAATACCCCTAGACAAATGTCAGCCAATCAGGGGTCTTGAACCTCAGAAACCCCTCACCCCCACCTTTACTACTATAGAAACTCAACTCTAACTGAGCTTGGGGGCTCTCCGTTTATTCCAATACATCGGACATGTGGAGAAACCGAGTTTGCAAACTTGCATAAAATAAAGACTCTTTGCTTTTACATACGGAACTCGGTCTCCTTGTTGGGTTTTGGGGGAGTTCGCGGATTTGGGCATAACAGAGAGCAACTCAGATCTTAAGGTAAATAGAAACTTAAATAATGACAGGGGCCTTCAGAATGGAAGTCAGGCAGGTTCCCTCCTTTCAGTAATATTATAAAATTTTTCTGTGCACATACCATGACTTGTTGAACCTCTGCACAGCTATTTTACTCTTTCAATGCTAATGTGGTTGTGATTATCTCCTTAGTTGTCTTTTTAGATTGGTTGTTTAACCACAGTAATCAGACACTGTATCCTATGCCACTGCGCTAATGGTTTCTGGTGAGTCCCTTGGGGCTGGAAATGCGTGCAGTGATAGCACTCACTCCTTCCTTACTCCTCTTGCCTAGTGGCTCTGGCTGGATCTTCCTCTACCAATCTGTACCCAATAACACTAGTAGGTAGCCTTTTAAGGGGGTGTTCTGTTTAAGGTCTTAGTGAGAAGGTTTTCAGACCTTTTTTTTTTTTTCTTTCCAGAATGGCGTTAATTGTGAGTTCTTTAAAATGTCCTTTACTAGGGCATGGACGCTCTTCTTTACCTAAATTTTTATGTCGTTTTTAATCATAAGCATGCAGTTGGCTTTTGTAAAAGGCGATTCCTTTCTGCAGGGGTGTGGCTGGGGATCTCTTGAGAGCTGTTGAATTCCAGAGCTGAGTTTCCCCAGCCCCAGCAACATGGCATGGCAGGGGGTTGAGGGGTAGGCGAGAGGATGTTCATCGTTCTTATTTTTTTTAATACAGCATTTACTACTAAGAAGTTTTCTTTGACCTCCCCCAATCGCCTTGATTAAATCCTGTCAGGTGGCTTCAATATTGGACTGCCTTGCATCTAGAACTTCTGCATTACTCCAGTGGATATCTCAATGAGTCGTCGTCATCAGCAAGAGTGGGGTTTGGATGGTTCGCATGTTGCCAGACTTCTTATCTAAGTATTCTCAATTGTAGTACGTGTAGAAGAAGCTAACAATGGATTGTGTTTGGAGGGAGTTCTATCAGGGGCATGCAGCTGCTTGCACAGCCTTGAGTGAGGACTGGTCATTCTCTTCTATCTCGCGAAGCAGCGTGGGGCGAGGGCGGGGAGTCTGGAGAATGTGATGGAGTGGTTTGGAAAGAAGAGGACTCTCCTGCCTAGCCAGCCAGGTCAACCAAATTTACCCTGGCAAACAATAAGATGACAGACATGGCTAGAAGGAAGCGGAGGGGAGGGACTGGGAGGAGTGGATGGGGGCGGAAGCTGTGGTTGGAGTGTAATACATGAAAGAAGAATAAAAAAAATATATATTTAAATGAAACTCATCTTCAAACATCTGTTGAAGAAATAATGCTGACATAGCACATAGCAATAACTGTGGTTAAACCTGGGACTGCAAAGCAGCCCCAGAGAAGGCAAATGTGAGAAACGTCCTTGGACCACGTTCCTCTTTAATGATTCTTCCCTATTTCCCAGTTTCTTTTGTTGGTCATGTTTGGGTTAAGGCTTCATCCCAGCCCCTGGGCACCCCTGTACCCAAAGAGTCTGGGGTGTTTGGTTGGAAGTATCACCCCAGCTGCTGACATCTGTATACCCAAAGAATCTGGAATGTTTGGATCCAGGCTTCATCCCAGCCCCTGGCATCCATGAATCCAAGGAATCTGGCATGTTTGGGTG
>NC_022023.1:31430174-31436161 GCF_000317375.1 Microtus ochrogaster | reverse complement strand
TATAAACTTTTCATCTGGAGATCTCTCTCCACCCCCTCTCCTTTTTCTTTTTTAGTAACACACACCATTCTGTCCCACAGCTTCTTGTGTCTCTATGCCTTGTGTCTCTATGCCTTGTGTCTTGGACTTTTTTCCGTGATGTTCCTGTGCTTCGGTGCTCTGATTACCTTTATATCCTGTATGCTATTTTTAAAGATTCACTTCTGGCATTATTTTCTGCACAAAGTTCCAGATAAATTTAAGTACAGCTTGTACTTCTGCTTGAGTTATGACAATCAGTCTATCTTTGTAAATCACACTAGAAGGTCTGCTCTGATGCTGGTTTGCACTCTTGTCTGAACCTCCATTTGTTACCTCCTCTGCCCACAGTGGTTTCTAAAAGCTTGTCGTACAGTAAATGCCCAATAACTATACAATGAACTACATGAAATATGGGCATCTATTTCATTGTTGACAGATTTGGAAGCCACACAGCAGCACAGGTTATGAAATAGGTTAAAGAATTGCCAGGAATTAGGGTCAAGGAGCCACCCTGAAAACAGGCGAAATTGTTTCAAACAGGTAGGGAGGGTTTGGGTAAGGAAAAAAAATGATCAGATCAGGGTAGGGTCTTCCAATTAGAAAGCGAGAGAAACAAGAGTAACTTAGATTGTCTTGGGAATCGTGAGATTTGTAGACTGTGAAGCAGAGGACCCTGGAAGGGGTGCATTAGGGACCCTGGAAGGGGTGCATTAGGGACCCTGGAAGGGGCGTGTTAGGGGTGAAAATGTGACAGCAGTGAAAAGTTTGCAAACATGATGAAAAAACAAATTCAAAGTCAAACTTGAAATGAATCTGCGGTGTTTCTGTCAAGACTCCCGTGATGTCACAAGTTTACTGTAGCCTTGGTTCTGAACAGACAGCAAGCTTCCCAGACAGTGTCAATATATACTCCCCGCCCATTAGTTCAGATAAGAGAGTATTGCATGCCACGAGTTAGAGAGAGATTACTATATAGAGTTTCCTTCTCTTCTAGACACATGAGTGCTTAGTTGCAGAAGACCAAAGCTTGCAATACTTCCTTTCTATAGTTCCTCAGCATATAAACTCCATATTATGCTTTTGGATTATATTGTGTTAGAATATTTGATTTAAAAAAAGCCTTACTATTTGAATTGCTGATTTGACTTTTATTTTAAAAAAATCATTAAATGCGTTTTGGCTCATGAATGTGACAAAAGTTCTGAAATGGCCTTAAACTTATTTCTGTTATTTCACACTACATATTAACATCAAATGACATTCTGAACATTGATTATGAAATCAAAATGTAGTTTAAGTATGAAAAATTGAAAATGTTCTGTGTTTGAAGTATCAAATATCCAGCCAAGATTCAAATCTTTATGTATAAATAAATAAATAATTTCATTTCATTAGTATCTAATGTACTTTCAAGTTTAACAATTGATAATCTTTTATGTATACTAAGGAATTATTTTAAAGTATATTTATAAATTATTAGCAGCAAATATTTGATTTAATACCTGGTAGTGGCCTGAAAGAAAATGGCCCCCAAAGGGAGTGACACTATCAGGAGGTGTGACCTTGTGAATTAGGTGTGAACTTGTTGGAGGAAGTGTGTCACTGTGGAAGCGGGCTTTGAGGTCTCACATAAGCTCAAACCACACCCACTGTGATAATTCACTTCTTGTTGCCCTAAGATCAAGATTTAAGGACTCTCAGCTCCAGCACCATGTCTACCTGCATGCTTCCTTGCTTCTCTCCATGAGAATAAAAGACTAAACCTCTGAATTGTAAGCGAACTACCCCAGTTAAATGTTTTCCTTTATAAAAGTTGCTGTGGTCATGGTGTCTCTTCACAGCAATAGAAATCCCAACTTAAACAGGGGTTGATACAAGGGACAGGGATAGTGCTGTGAAAGGCCTGAACATGATTTTATTTGGAGGGATTTGGACTTTGAGAATTTAAGTCTGGAAAGCAATGGAATGCCTTAGTGGGTTATACCAGTAGCATCTTAGAAGACAGTAGTGCTAAGAGTAATTTGAACTCTTGGGGGCTGGTTCAAGAGGTTTCCGATGAGAAGAATTTTAGTATGTCGTCTAGAAATTGTTCTTGTGATGTTTTGTTGAAGAATGTGGCTGCTTTTTGCTGTTGTCCTAAAAATCTGCCTGAGGCTGAAGGGAAGAGTTTGTGATTAGTTCCATTGGCAGAGGAAATCTCCAAACTGCCTTGCGTAGACTCTGTCGTCATGTAGTTATTAGTGTTAACTCTAATGAAGACACAGAATGAAAGGGAGAAAGCTGAGCAAGGAAAATATCTAAGGAGAAGAGGGGCACCAGAAAGTAGAATAAAGCTAAATCCTATATTCAAGGAGATTAAGATGTGGAATAAATGGTGGGGTGACTCAGGGCAAGATTCCACCCAACTAAGTTTCCAAAAAAAAAAGCTTAGAGCTGGGTGTGGGGGCGCACACTTCTAACCCCAGCACTCAGAGGAAGAGACTGACAGATCTCTGAGTCTGAGGTCAGCCTGGTCTACAGAGAAAGTTCCAGCATAGCCAAGCTTAGGTAGTGAAGGTTAACCATCAAAGACCAGCCTTGACAGGGTTTGTACGTTCCAGGGTAAGAGTGTGAGGATTTGAATTATAAGCAAAAGGAAAAGAGATATGAGTGAAATAAGAGACAGAAACACAGAACAGCATGGGGAGATGGAATCCTGAATCCTTTATTTTCCACATGCGTATATATTTCACTCCGAAAAGGGAAGGGGTGACAACAGGCTTTAGGAACATGATATAAGGAACAGGCTTCAATCTTTGGTCCAGGTGGAGCAGATCCACCTCTATATCCAAAATACGAATTAACCACACCCTAGGTCAGAATCTCTTGTTTGTAGCCACACTTGTTGTCAATAACTTTGAAAGAGCAAACATAAGCTCAAATCTTCTGACATCCAGTCAGGGTGGAACAGGCTCACAACTGTGGGTCCTCACAGGTACCCATCAAAACAGAAAGTTGGTGAAGATGGAATTGAATGGGCGGACCCACATTCCTGCCCCATTAAGCAGCAGAGCTTGGCAGTTTCAACCCCGTGGTTCTGGCTTTAAGGACAGAAGGAAGGAGTTATAGAATATTCCTCTGCAAGGAAAGAGAGCTGCCGAGGCTAGGTAGGTGTCAAGAGTGTTCTTGAATGGATGCCTAGAATGGCCATTTCATGGAACTGTGAGGTTGATGCCTGGGTTGCCTTGGAGACCCCAAGATGTTGGAGTTGCCAGAGCGGTGAGTCATCTTCTGACAGAAGCTGCTACCAAGGAGTGGAACCAGCCCAAGAAATGGAAGTGTGTTTCAGACACCAAAGCCGAGAGGAGTGGAGATCTGAAGCGCGTTTTGACATCACACATGGAGATGGAGAGTTTGGAGTTTGCTCAGCTGGTATGCAGTCTTGCTCTGGTCCAGTATTTTCTTACTCTGCTCCCTTCTTTACATTTTGGGATGGTAATGTAGATCCTGGACCACTAAATGTTGGAAGTGTGTGGTCTGCTTTTTGATTTTATAGGGAATTACAGTTAAGAGATTGCTTGAATCTCCAAAGAGACTTTCAACTTTAGACTTGTAAAAAATTTGAAACTGCTATAGGCTTTGCTGACTTTTGAAGTTGGACCGAGGGCATTTTTGCATTATGATGTGGTTACCAGTCTTTGGGGGCCACTGAGTAGAATGTGGTGGCACTATTAGGAGGTGTGGCCTTCTTGGATTGGTTGTGCTCTTGTTGGAGGAAGTATGTCACTGTGGAGGCGGGCTTTGAGGTCGCATATATGACCAAGCCACGCCTAGTAAACAAACCACTTCCCATTGCCTACAAGGTATAGAACTCTCAGATACTTTTCCAGTACCATGTGTGCCTAGATGCTGCCATGTCCCACCAAGACGTTAATGAACTAAACCTCTGAACTGTACACGAGCCACCCCAATTCAATATTTTCCTTTGTAAGAGTTGCTGCCGTGGTCATGGTGTCTCTTCACGGCTAACCGACACACACCTAGTTTATATATTTGGGTACTCAGGGCCGCATAGAAATTTTTCAGGTGAAAGTTTTGCGAATGGAAAGATTTAAGAATTGATCTTGTTATTATACAACTGCCTGAGTTTGCTTGTTTTATTCCAAACGGTTTTATTGTATTCGCAGTTGGGGAGGTTAGAGGGTGTGGCTCATGCTCCAGGTTGGTTCTATGAATGCCCTAATGGAATCCCTCTGGTGGGAGGGGGAGCTCCCACAGCCAGGTGCAGGTCCTTTCAGAAGAAATGAAGAAATGCTAGAGACCTTGGTGATCCTCCTCCTTTTGGCTATCAGACTATTTATTGGAAGGATGATCTCCTTAAGAAAGGGGAATTTCTCTAATGATCCCATGCTGGGAAAAGACAAAGCCAGAGCCAGCCAGAGCCAGTCAGAGCCAGTGAGAGCTGGACCTTTATCTCCAGGAAAAATAATTCTTTCAGTTCTGATAGTTTGTCAGGCCACCTTGTAGGTAAGACTGGGGTCTAGAAGGTAATGGATGAAGGATGGGTAGGAAGAAACCGTGGCCAGGAGTGCTCAGTTATGCATACCCTTTGACCCTTTGCCATCTATTTCAACCTCCTGGAGGAGGAGTTGCTGGGCCTCTTTGCTCCTGTTTGGGATGTAGCTGCAGAGGATGCATCTCTCCACTTGGCGGTTTCCACTGTAGCTTGTTTCTGTAGTCGGCCTATTGAGGTGTGTAGCCATGCCCAGTTTGTTGCAGCTCTCAAGGCTCTGACCCTTTCAACTTCTAACACATGACCACTAGGTTCCAACTCCTGACGAATCCCCTACCTTCCCATGTTGGCACCCTGAAGGCGACACTTCCAACAAGTGGAATTTTGAGGACTGAAAGCCCACCATAACCCAATCACAGTAAAGAAGAACTGAGAATTGTCCGTGAGTGTCAGGTGCTGAGTATGAATGTCACTGCCTGCTGGACCTTGACTCCCTCTGTTGAGCAAGTTTAGAATCTTCTAGGATGCTGCCTGTTACCCCTAGAAGGTTTTTCCCCCCTTGATTGCTACTCCCAGAAAGGCTTTGTTCTGACTACATGTTGGAGTTGACTCTGGGGGAGTCAGTGGGAACATTAAAACCCCCAAAACATATCTGAGCTGGACAAGGGGGCCCTACAACCCCTGCATAGCAAGAGGGCCAGCTCAAAACTACATGTTGACTGTCACGTGTGACTTAATGTACCTTGATTCTGTGGCTGCTTTGCTTGTCTGCTGTTTCGTGGGTTGCTAATTACATCCTAGGATAACTGGCTTCTGATGAGCTAGAACCTGGGAGATTCAATTTGGATTCACTTCTTCAAATTTTTTATTAACGGAGCCCTTTAGAATACAGATGAAAGAGAAAAATTTCCCCTTGACCTTCTCTATTTTCGGGAGGGGATGTATCTATCATTGTGCCTTATTATTCCACCAAAGGGAGGGAAAAGCAGCTTGTCTTCCTGATGGTAAAAAAAAAAAAAGTGGAAAAGAAAAAAAAGGATGAAGGAAGGAGTAAACAAGCCAACTGAATATAAGTGACATAATATAGAAAAGGTACTATGGGTTACCAAGGAAACAAGAGTTCTAAAAGTGACAGTAAGAAAAGAACATCAGGTTGTTGTGACAAATGACACATGAAGCAACACTTTCCTTGTGGTGCTTGTTTTTTTTTAATTAACACAGCTCTGAACAGAACATTATTATTGAATGATAGATTAATTCGGCAAAGGAAGAACACAGACTTGTTGGTTTGTTTTTCCAACGGTCGGATAACTCGAAAGAGAAGGCAGAAAATAGCAGGACCACCAGACTCCACCCTGGGGGAGGGCTGCTGAGGAAGACGAGCAAAGTTGCAGGTAGAGTGTGTGCACCGTTTGCTTTCATGGCTCCTGAACACAGCGGTCGCCCAGCAGCAGTGAGCGATGCAAGGCTAAAA
>NC_022023.1:31422570-31429964 GCF_000317375.1 Microtus ochrogaster | reverse complement strand
GCTTAAACTTTTTAATATGTAGTGTCTATTGCTGGTGCTTGCTGATTAGCGTTTGAAGATCTGCTGCCAAAGATGAAAACATATGTGCATGTGTGTGTGCATGCGCATACGTATATAAAACCAATCCCCCACTCTCTCTTCTCTCCCACAGTAATGTATGGCGATCTGTGAAGTTGTTTTCTGATGTCATGAGTTCCTAACCTACAGCGTCAGGTGGCTGAGTAGGTAACTGCACAGACTTTATAGATATAAAAAGACACCATACCTGAAGGAAGGCAGTTGATTTTGATATACATGGTAAAGAATAGGCAGACTCTTTCTCTGGTTGTGGCAAATGAGGACGGGGCATCTTTAAAGTTTATCCCATCCATCCATGTCTCTCCCAACACCCCGTCTTCACTTCATCCACTCCAGATCTGGCTACCTTGATGGGTTCAGGAGGTTCCTGATGCTCTTATTATTTTTACCCAAAGCCTAAAACGGCATCACTAATACAATGAGGACCAGCATGCACCAATTGCAAGCTACCGACATTTGAAAGCCACAGACACAAGAAAAAGCACTTTGAGGAGAACCCAGAAAACAGTTCCAAATGGTGCAGGTAACACACTGCATTTCCCCTGTGTGTTTTCATCTGCAGGGGGCTAACGTGGGAGGAGTTTTCAAGGGCTTCTCACGGAGTCTTGGATGCTTCAGCTTCTTTCCTCAGGTACCTAGTCATTGTCGTCCATGGTGAGTCCACAGCCCTTGGATAGACTTTGACTGCAAGTGCTTCATCTCTGTGCATCTGGAAGGCACTGGCAGCCTTCTCGCTGGCTTGTGTCTGTGAGAATGTTGTTACAGCAGATAGCTCTGTTCAGACAGAGATAATGTCTCCCGCTGGACCAGAGGCAAGTTTTGCTCTTTGGTACTATAAAAATAGCATCTCATTTGGGAGCAAAAACTGTTGAGTGTTCTGGAATCCCATTACAAACACCTGGGGCTTCTAAGCTCAGGGGGCCTGAGTTGTGGGGTAAACCCACAGTGGATGTGGAATCCATCAAGCTGCTTATACATCGTCTCCATTGGGTTTAGAAGACAACAGTTTCCGTGACAAATATGGGGTAATAAAGACTTTGTCTCAGAGCAAGGTATTGGGTATCTTCTAGCGTCATAACAGGAAGCAGTTCACCCTGGCGAGAGGGAAACCCAGAGTCCCTGAGACAATTGAAACTGCTCATGCCATTTGCCCTTCAAACTTCCCGTTTATATCTGTTATAGTCTCGTGACTCTCTTGTTTTTAATAAAAAAATACAAATCACTACCGTTTCTTGGGAATGCATGTATATATATTTGAATGCATGTTTGTACACATGGGTGTGGATGCCAGAGATCAACATTGAATACCTTCCTCTGTCACTCTCCACTGTATGTTTTTGAGTCAGGGTCTCTCACTGAACTTGAAGCTCAGCTGGTTTGGTCAGGCTGCCTGGCCGGTGAGCTCCCACGTTCCATCCATCTCTGCCTCCCATGTTCTGCAATTAGAGGCATGCACAACTCCGCCCAGCTTTTCACATGCATGCAGTATTTGCATAGTAGCAAACACTGGGTTTATTGAATCATTTTATTAGTTTTATCAATACACAAGCTTCCTGTGATGGTCTCAGTGTCTCTCTGACGGATATTGATTCTCCTTTGAGCGTGTTCTTACTTTACAGCTCAGAAGGCTATGCTAACTAATCTGTACCTTTCTTGTCTCTGTGCTTGGTTTATCCTTCTGTGTGGAATTCTGGCTCCATACAATGGAGATCATGCTTAGAAGCTAAAATGTGGACTGTGAGCCTCAATGCTGAGAGCGACAGGTATTTCAGAAGCTGCCGTATTAGAAGTTAGGGTCGTCGCAAAGCAACCAATTATGCTACTGTTTTGAAGCCCCGGCTAGAGCTAGACATGGAGGTTTGTGAGTAAAAAAGCTGGAGGGACAGGCCCCTAAATACTGCCCTTCTGACACCATCTGCAAGTTCTGGAAAAATGCTGTCCGCTGCAGTGTAGCCTGTTCACTGGAGGACACTCAGGGTCACAGTGTATGGAGAAAGGACACAGGCGAAAATTCACCGAAGGAAGAAGCAACGTTTTGCCAAAGACAGAGCCAATTTCCTTCCTGTTCTCTGGAGTTGTAGGGTGTGTTGCCACCTTGGTATCTCCACATGACAATGCGCATGAGTGTAGCCCCCAAGAGGGAGGACAGGAAAAGCCTCTGTGTCTACAGATTTTCCTGAGGACCTTCAAGTAAGTGTGACTGATGGATTGATTTACTACCCTTTGTCTGACATAATTCAGATTCTGGGACAACACAGTCCCTTGCAGTTTAGACGTCTCCCTAGAGGACCTAGAGGCTTCTGAAAAGATGGTGTTGTCAGGGCGCGGTGACTAGGGAAAGATTACTCCCGCCTTCAGTAAGCTGCTATTGTGCGTCCCAAAGCCCTTACCCAGTTTTCTTTCTAGTATAGCCATTGCTTATGGAGGCTGGGGATTGTTTAGGTGGGATGTTTTGGCTTCAGATTCAATGTTCTAATAAGGAGAAGCAAGTCTGCTTTAAGTTCCTTTAGTTCAAGCCATGATTGCTTAGATGTCAGTTGCTAGGTAAACCAGGCAATGATGATTTCCACAGGGGACATCTTCACTCAAGGAAGCGGACAATTTGCTGAACACACACACACACACACACACACACAATTTGTGTTTTCACTTCATTTTCATCTTTAGCAGCTACTCCCTTCACAGCTCCCTAGAGAGTAAGGATGAGGTGTGTGTGTGTGTGTCCCCCCCCCCCCGCGTTGGGGAAACTGCCTGCAAGACCTGGCAGTGCTAAGCGCTGAGACCACAGTCTTGCTGGTTTGATGTGTCTTGATGGACTGCTGAATGCTAAACACACAGTTATTGTTGCGTTGTCGGCAGATGCTTCTGTCCCATTGTGGTTGATAATTGTCTGGACGTGAGAAGTATCTCATGCCCTCTATCCCCCCGTGTGTATCTAGAAGAGCCTGTGGATCTCCAAAGGTTTGGCTCATGAATGGTCAGAGCAAAGGGGCTGTGGTACCACTGCTGGTGTCATGCAAACTGGTGCGGATAATGTGGAATCTTTATGGACATGGCATGGGGGCGGGGGAAAGGACAAAGAACACCCTAGAAGGAGAGCTCCGGTGTCAGCTAGCTGTACACCCCTGATGGAGGAAGGTCATTGGTTAAGTAATAAAGAAATTGCTTGGCCTCATAGGTTAAAACATAGGTGGGAGGAGTAAACAGAACAGAATGCTGGGAGAAAGAAGCTGAGACAGGGAGTCACCATGATTCTCCTACCGGACACAGACGCAGGTTAAGATCTTCCCTGGTAAGACACCTCGTGGTGTTACAGAGATATTAGAAATGGGTTAGATCGATATGTAAGAGCTAGCCAATAAGAGGCCAAGCAGTGTTTAAAAGAATACAGTTTCCGTGTAATTATTTCGGGGCATAAGCTAGCCATGTAGGCCGCCGGGGTGCTGGGGACGCAGCTTCACCGCTCCAATTACAACACACCCCTAGGAAGAGACCTGAAGAATTCTAAGTCAACCACAGACATCCTTGCGTATCCACCATGATAATGGCCCAGATAATAATCTAATAGCCCAGATGTGGAGACAGCCTAGATGTCCATCCAGGTGAAGAAGAAAGAGAATATGATGTGTGTGCAGACATGGGGGTTCTGATTTCTGTTCACCCCAAAGGAACAATGGGCGGGTGTTGTTTGCAGTAAATGGATGGAAATGGAAATTATCATATAAATGATATCATATAAATGAAAAAAAACTAGAGGGACTCAGAAGAAGAGATATGTCTTTTTTTCATCTGTAGGATCCAATTTTTCAAAACCACATCGCATGAAAGCAGAAGGGGAAACTTTGGGCAGGTGGGATGGGATAGCGGATGGATTGTGGGTACAACCAAAACGCGTTTTCTAGGACTATGAAATGTCGTAATGAGACACTGTTTTCAGCAATAAATATATACCTTAAGAATCAGACTGGCCATGGTGCCATGATGGCCCTTTGGGGGAGTGTGTTTCCTTTGATACTCCTCTGCATTTTAAGGTGAACATAATATTAATTCCACCTTTAAAGAGTCCATCAGAATAGCCGGCATGTTAGCATGAATGAAATACTTCTGCTAAAAATCCTTAGGGGAATGATAGGAGTAGCGGTCTCCAGGGCAATATAAGATCCTCAAGTAAGGAGGATGGAGCTGGGGTGCCAGCCGAGATTGTTACAGTTTGTGTGAAGGTGAGGACGGTGGCCCCCTGTTTCTGTCTCACGAGGGATTGCATGTCACAAGGTATTTTTATCTTGGCTGCCCTCTCAGGGATCACGGGAGGACCTCATTCTTCCTAATAAGGATGATGTTAACAAAAGGTCAATTACGGTTTGTTATTTATAAGCCTTTTGCTTATTACGCACCAAAGGCTCAAAGAGCCAGTTTAAGTTTAGAAAAACAGAGCTCTAGTATAAATCATGTAAAACACGGCTAGAAACATACTAGAAATCAGTGTGAGGGCGCTATGCGTGAGCACAAAGTGGTTTACACTGAATGTTCGGGGAACCCCAAAGGAAATTATACCATAATCTAATATATGACGTTTTTGCATATGCCTCTTTGGTATGATTGTGCATTAATAAAACATTGAGGTGAGGAGCCTGAGCCTTTGTCTTCCATCAGCTGGTGTCTCGCTCTAGGTCTGTGTGCCTACTTCTAAGCACCATGTGCCCACCTGCGTGGGTACCATTGCTCTCCTGTGTGCTTGTGGGCGTTGGGTGTCTGCTTGCTTCTGCCTGCCTGGTGGCCTGCTGCTGTATGAAGCATGTCTTATATGTGCGTGATTGGCCTCCCATGATCCTCCTCTCCTGACGTGGAACCTTGCATCTGACATGCCTTCTCAGTAAAAAAGAAGTTTCATTTAGTGGGGCTGCCCACATGTCATTTCTTTATTGCTTGTCTTTGTCCAGGGGACAGAGACAGTAGGGAAGGGAGACTTGGCCTAGAGGGGGCAGGAGATAGCGCTGGGAAACCGAGTGAAAATGGCTAAATGCTTGGCACTTTCCACTGGTTAGTAGCCAAAGCAAAATGGGTTTCATGGTCCTTCCCCAAGATAAGCATTTCTCTGTCTTTATTCATCTGTTGATCAAGCCAATGCTTTCAGACTGGACGTGAATAAAATTCAATCTTAGAGTGCTAGTTTTTAAAGCCACAGAGAAACCCTGTCTCGAAAAACTTAAAAAAAAGAAAGAAAGAAAAAAGAAAGAAAGAAAGAAAAAAAGAAAGAAAGAAAGAAAATTTCATTTTAGGTTGACTGACAAGAAAGGAATCATATTAAAAATCTGTTTTTTTCCAGCTGAACAATATCTAGGGAGCTTAAGTTTTCTCTTGTGAAAGTCAGTGGTACATGCCAGTTCTTGCAAAGGAGGCCACATCTTCTGCCATGCTGAGTCAGGCGAGGCTAGCAGAGGCTCTGTGACATCCCAGCTCTTCCTTGCTTCTGACAGCACCTGTGCCTCTGTACAGGCCTGTGCTACCCGACTCTTGGACTGTGGGTCACCCCCATGGGACACGTGTGGTCCCACCAACAGCAGAAAGTCTGCTTCCACATCCTCAAAAGCTCATGCTGAAGGTTTCAGAAGCAGGAGAGCTGCCGTTTGCTAGCCAGAGTTTCTATTCCAGAAATACCGCACATACGGGCTCCTGACTAATGATGCGGTAATGTCACAGCAACGCAGCTATAAAAAGAACGGGTCAAGTCAACGGGGTCCTGAAAACATCTGACCTCCTCTTTGTCAAAGCTTAGCAACACTGCCCACTCTGGAAAACAGTGGTGTAACCTCGCCTGGAACCGCTGACCCAGAACTCTCTGCTATTGCCTAGCTCCAGAGCAGATAGGAACGTCTATTTAACCAAGGGTAAGAGAAAAATTCAAAATTGGAAATGCTTTGCTGAATGTAGATGGATTTTGTGTGATAAAGTCAGTAACTCCAAACTTGACCCATCCTAAATCGGGAGCGGCGTCTATTTAAAGTCAGCCACTGGGAGGGGCTTTATCTCTCTACCCTCTGGTAATTGGACTAGCGTGGAACTGTGCCGAGTAGCCCAGGTCTCAGCCTTTTATTTCATTTCATTTATTTTACTGTATTGTCATGAGGTCTTAATCTGTAACCCAGGCTGGCTTTCAATTTAAGCACTTCCTGTCTCAGGCTCCACCACAGTAGGGATTAGAAGCCTGCACCACGCACGATACCTGACTGAGCAGGAAGGTCCGTTCCGCTTCCTTCTTTCTTTCTGGAAGCACGCACCATCTGTGAGATGCCAGTGGTTTGTGAGAAGTGACATACCGTGTGGTGAGGTTCTGGCCTTCACACAGATATTCACCGAATCCTGTCCAGGCAGCGATTGGATGCGTGCCATCTGAGCTAGCAAAAGTGCTTTGCCGGCTCTTCTGGACTAGGCAGAGCTGCAGGGCTGTTTTTATGTGGCTGTGTTTTGGGAGTGCTGTGTTATATAAACTCCAAAGCAATAAGTTCAGTTTCAGAGGGGCCTGAAGATCAGCAAATAACACAAGAAATATGACTGCTGTCGGCCTGTGGCAGAGTGGTAAACTCTGACAAACATTACAGGTTCATCTGGCCAACTGGCTCCCGATTAGCTCCTGTCAGTTTGAGGTCCCAATAGGTTAGAAGGTGGAAATAAGGGGCAGTTATTTATTATTTTTACCCCCGATTTTCCAGGTTCCAGTCTCTCTGACATTCCAACCAGAAGTAACAAAACAAAACAACAACAACAACAACAAAAAACCTGTACATGAGCTTGGGCCTAAAGCAGTGTGTCTCAGGGGCTGCTGAGATGGCTTAGAATTAAGGACACTTGCTGCCCTTTCTCCCAGGGTCCTCCCAGGGGACTCAGGTTCAGTTTCCATCACCCAAGTTGAGTGGCTCACAGCCACTTGTAACTGATGCCCTCTTCTGGAATCCTTGGGTACTGCACACATATGGTGCAGACATATATTGCAGCACACATATATACATTTAGAAAATTAATAAAAATAAAGAAATGCTATGTCCCAAGTGACAATTCTAAAAGGTTAAGTGACTGCTGCTGGTGTTACCAGCATAAGATGTCTCAGAGGCCCCTATAGTTACTGCAGAATGTCACAATGTAGTCAGCAGATTCTCCTAAGTTCGTTCTATCTATCTATCTATCTATCTATCTATCTATCTATCTATCTATCTATCTATCTATCTATCATCTATCATCTGTCTATCTATCATCTACCATCTGTCTGTTTGTCTATCATCTACCATCTGTCTCTATCTATCTATCTATCTATCTATCTA
>NC_022023.1:31414000-31422409 GCF_000317375.1 Microtus ochrogaster | reverse complement strand
CTATCTATCATCTATCTATCTATCATCTGTCTATCTATCTATCTATCTATCTATCTATCTATCTATCTATCTATCTATCATCTATCTATCATCATCATCTACCATCTGTCTGTCTGCCTGTCTCTATCATCTGTCTATCATCTACCATCTGTCTGTATCTATCTATCTATCTATCTATCTATCTATCTATCTATCTATCTATCTATCATCTGTCTGTGTATCTATCATCTACCGTCTGTCTGTCTATCTGTCTCTATCTATCTGTCTCTATCTATCTCTATCTATCTATCTATCTATCTATCTATCTATCTATCTTTCTATCTATCTATCATCATCATCTATCATCTGTCTGTCTATCATCTACCATCTGTCTGTCTGTCTGTCTGTCTATATCTATCTATCTATCTATCTATCTATTATCTATCTATCTATCTATCTATCTATCTATCTATCTATCTATCTATCATTTATCCATCCATCCATTGGGCCCCTAGCTCAGTGGCAAAGCACTTGTACAGCACACACAAGACCCTGTATTGGATCCCCAGCACACAGAAATGGAGTAAATAAAAACCATCCAGGGCATTAAACTTTTCTGGACAGATAACAATCGACACAGGCTTCATAAGCAACAGTACCCAGGGAATCAGAACTCTGAAAAAGAGATTTTTACTTTTTTTTTTTTATCTTTTCTTGGGTATAAACACAGCAGTGACTTTGTGACTTAGAGAAACTGAGATACTGAGAAGTCATGGGCAACAACAAACTATCTATTTAAATTGCCACTAAGTATTACTTGGGATTAAAGGAGTGTCTTAACAGGTAAGAGACTGGGGTGCACAAGGTTACTGTAAGAAATTACTGTGGTGGACTGCCTCTATCTGACTGCGCTGGAGAGATCCTAGAAAGAAAATTAACTATCCAAGACTTTAGACTTTCAACTCAAATTTCTTGTATCATGGCCTCCAATCAATCCATGAGCCTTTGGAACTGCAAAAATAGGAGATAGCACTGACCACCAAGCCTGCGGTTTGATTCTATAAACCACAGGTGGAGCCAACACGTAGGTGACATTCTGGGTACGGAATGAGAAAGAAATGAAGGAGAAGAGCAGAGTCGGCATAGCTGAAACTGAGAACCATGAAGCTCAAATTCTGGAGAACAATTGGACTGGTACTCACATTTCAGCCTCGCTAGCTTATCGATCAGTTGCATCTGAAATATTTCCTCCAAATTGGCCTTGTTGTGTGGACCACCATGCTCCCTGATCTCTCAAGTCAAGTCAGCAAGGCTGAGAGTTTAAAGGAAGATGAGGATCATCGTAACAGTGTTTGTATCAGATGGACCAGAGCCAAGGAAACATGTTTCAAGAAGGAAATGTAATACAGATACAGATTTTTTTTTTTTTTTTTTAGGGGAGCAAGAAGGGTGGGCCATTAGGCTACTCAGATACTAACAACTGCAGAATCCACCACTCCGGGGGCTGAGAGAATGGAGAGGGAGTGACATTCTGCTGAGATAGGCCCTCTCTCTCCATGGGCCTCCTTGTGTATTACTGTCACCATGGGAACCACACTTCTGTCAGCCCCACAGAGGATCTCCTGAAACTGCCAGGGTTGTTTGAGCCCCAGGTGCCACTGCTGTCCCTGCTAATAGCCCAAAGCTGTCAGCAGCATCTGTCAGATCCACCGGTGTCCCTGGAGCCCGCACTTGTTGGCAGCCATCAAGGGATTGGTCACTGCGACCAAGGCATTATCTGCAACATTAGGCTTTTCTTTTAATGTGGCACCCTTCAGTCTTCGAACAGACGAATCAACAGTCAGCAGGAAAGGAAATCTAAGATATAGTTTGATTCAGTGCACGCAAGAAGGGAAAAAAAAATCCGTGATATGAAAGAGGATAAAGGCAAGCAAGAAAATGAGCACAAAAACTCACCCTTGGGACAATAGCTATGCACACCCAGCCTTCTCCACATCATGCTTCTGTACAGCTGAAGTGCTCGGGTTTGTGCGTTGGGGAGCAGTCGTGCTGTCTGGCAGTGTCTGCCACGGCAGACAGCCTGGGGTGAATGTTTTAGCTAACAAACGCTGAAGCCCAGTCTTGGCAAGAATCAAGTCTTAAGAATTTGTCCTTGAAGGGGTGAGGAGGTGGGGTAGATCTGGGAGGAGTTGGGGGAGGAACTGGGGTGAATGAGATCAAAATGCATTGTATGAAATTCTTCAAGAATTGATAAAACACACTTTTTAAAAAAAATTGTCTTATGTCAAGTGATGCAATAATTTGCAAACAAATCGAAAGATGTTTATAGCCATATCTTATATGGACTCCTATACAAGCGGAAAATGTAGAATTAATATCTAGTTAAGAAACGGAAATACTACCTTTGTGTCGTAGGGTGGCTTTTACCTCTGTCTGCCATTCATGCTGTTGGTTTATGAATGGACGGCGGTCTCCTCCGTCTAGGTTCCTGTTTTCTCAACTGAATTTTATTATCCAGTTCACACTAAAGACACTAGCAAGAGCAGCACGATGGGCGTGAAGACAAGGTTTAGCTATGCCCCATGAGTAGCACAAGGATTGGTTCCGACATACGTATGTATGCACTAACCACTGCACACACAGACTGTGTTACGGTGGCCAGCACCCAGGCGTACACACAATTTTCTTTTCCAGCTTTGAAGGTTTCAAGGCCTCCCACTGAAAATCTGGCTTTGCTAGGAACCTTGAACCTAACTACAAGGGCGATTCTACCCAGAGGCTGATTCATGCCTCAGTTTCCCATAAGTTGTTAATCACAATGTGACCAGATTGTGGTAAATAAATGAACGCGGCCTCTCCAGTTGCCTTTTGGAGTGCTGCGGAGTTGCTCTGCTAAGTCTGTTTCTTCCTGGAGGCCGCTCCCTTAGTGTCTCAGAGATGGCGATTCAGAAAGTTCCCTCCCTAACCTACAGGACTGGAGCTGAGCAGCTCCAGAAGTGCGGCTCCTTCTCTCACCGACCCTGTTCCCAACCTCACCTGCTTGTTAGCAGCCAAGGATCCTAGGAACTCAGATCCCAGTTAATTGCACTGCACCGCTTCAGTGTTGTTTGTGTACCGATGAAAAGCCTTCTTTCCACGTGTTCACTACGGGGCGTCTTGCTCCCTGGCAAGCAGATCTTTTAAAATCTAGGCGTTCGTTCTTTAACAAAAAAGAAGTCTTTTGTTCCCACACCGGGAGTCGAACCCGGGCCGCCTGGGTGAAAACCAGGAATCCTAACCGCTAGACCATGTGGGAACTGACGAAAGCTGCTTGTTGTTTGAGTCTATTGAATCATTCATAACTGCTCCCGCCCACAGCGCCCCGCCCTAAGTCTTGGCAGGCCCGGTTCTGCGCCTGCGCGCCAGCCCTGCCCCCTCTCCGTCTCTGCAATGTTGGGGACATTCTTTACTGTCCTTGCTGCGGTGCGGTTTCACGGAGTCCTTTCTTGGCCCTCTTTCTAAAACTCGGTTTCAGACTCTGTTCTGCAGTAGCAGGGACTATAATCTGAATGGTTCAGAACACTGGTACACGGAAACGGTAGGACAGGAGCGTGGTCCCCAGACCTCAGAGCTTAGTTTTGAAAGACGCTGGCTATCAGATCGGCTTTTCCAATCACAGTTTAGATCGCCATTTTCACCGTTTAATTTTCTTTTATTGAGATTATATCAAAACTCTGAACTAAAACCGAACGAATGAAATCCCCAGACAAAGGCTATATTATGCGCAAAAGGCCTTTGAAGTGCTATTTTAAGATCTGACGTAGTAACCTTATGTTATGCGGGAGAGGGGTATTTAATCTCTGACCATCGAAGCTCAGTTGTCCGCATGATGAAAGAATTCTTAATACTCTCAAGCGTCTGTGTAAAGAAACCGCTGAAAATAAGATCAACAACCAGTCAAGCACTGTACAGTGTTCGCTATTCTCGTAAGCATACAAAAACCACCACCGGGAGGAAGTGGCGAGTATCAGAAATGAGGGGAGGCCTAAGAGGAGACAGTTCTGATTGGATCGGAGAAGACAACCCGTTTTTTTGCTGGTACCATAGCAGTTACCTTTTAATTGTTTGACAAGCCGATTGATTGGGTCTAGAATTCTGGCTTGGATTCCCAAGCTGGGGTACTCTACGGCAAACCGTAAGCTCTGCCCACAATTTAAAACCGTGCTAAAATACAGCTGCTGAGGAGCACCACGGACTATGAAAATAGACAGCTCCCAAGAAGGGTGTGCACCTAACTCCTATTCCCTACGGGGACCTGTGGTGATCACATTTAGGAAGGGCTGTTGCAGAGCAGAGCGACTTCTGGTAGTGAAGCGTGATGAACAGGACTTGGAAAGTGCGGCTCTTTGGTTTGCTTGTTTTCCTAAGACAGAATAAGGCCATTTACCTTCCTTAGGGATGATTACTTAGAGATGATCTGCTCTCTGTTGCCTTGCTGTGTGATCGCCCTTGCCATTTCCAAGTCTGCCTGGGGATGAAAGGGCACAAGATGGGCACAGACTGCGGCCTGGCCTGCTTAGGAAGACGGTGGTTGTTTCTCTCTGTCCGTTGACTGTCCAGATACTGTTGATTCTGAGGCCCAGGGGGACCCAGACAAACGAAAACACTTCTAAGCAGCTTGCAGCCTTCAGTGTGCGTTGACAGTTGGAAATCAAGTTTTATTGCATGAAATAACTGAATATTTGGGCCGATTTGTTAGTACTACTTGCTGAGACAATAGCTTCTTGCATTGAAAGAATCACTGTGAAGCGCAAAAGGGTTTTGTACTAGCTGGTGGCCTCCTTGACGGTTTGGGGTGAGGAGTTTTGAGGGAGGTATAGAAGAAATTTAAGTACAACGAGGAAGAAGGCTTGGCTAATTAAGAACAAGGCAGGAATACTTCACATTTCTAGTTTCTGTCTTTTATTGACTACTTGGTTGTGTGTGTGTGTGTGTGTGTGTGTGTGTGTGTGTGTGTGTGTGTGGTGTGTGTGACTTAAAAGTTGATTACAGAGCCTATTCTGCTTTTGAGCTAATAATCTTCCTGTCTCAGCCTCTTAAGCGAACACTTGGTATGCTTTAATAATAAGATTAAGATCTAAGAAACTTTTAGATCTGAAAACGACCTGTAATTTTCTAGGCCCAAACCTTAAAAGCATCTACAGCGTTTCCTTGTTGTTCTTGTTTGCCCCAAATCTTCCCACTCCTGGCACGAGTGAAATCCCTGCAGGAGATTTTCTTGTATTGAGGCCATGAAGCAGATATATTGAGATATTATAAAAAAAATAATGAAAAAAGTAGAAAACGATGTCTCCATAGAGGAATGGGAAATTCCATGAGGATGGCCATTCTAAATAAAGACCACGAAGTTCTACACGGTAGGTTGTAGGTGGTGCACTAGGAAAGTCAGCTGTTCCCTGGCAGAACAGGGTTAATGATATGGATAGTGACAGGGCTCCAGTAGCTTGTGGCTCCCAAAGGTCCATTGTGATTTAGGCCTGGTCCTAGGCTGGTGGCCAATGGGGCCTTTAAGAAGTGGGACCTAAAGCCGGGCAGTGGTGGCGCACGCCTTTAATCCCAGCGCTCGGGAGGCAGAGGCAGGCGGATCTCTGTGAGTTCGAGACCAGCCTGGTCTACAAGAGCTAGTTCCAGGACAGGCTCCAAAGCCACAGAGAAACCCTGTCTCGAAAAAAAAAAAGAAAGAAGAGGGACCTAGGGAGAGGTGCTTCGGTTCTTAGGCCTGCCTTCTGGAAAAATTTTCCCTTCCCAGAGGGGATTGTTAGAAAGGTCTCTTTGAACCTGGTGTTAGTATAGGAGGCAGACATGATAAGTTAAAAATGGGCAGGTCACCCAAAGGAAGTTCTTTTACTTTCAACCATTATCACCTGCCAGTGTAGGACGAAGCCATTGATAAGTTCAATAGAGGCCTGAGTCTCAGTAGTTTACCAGGAAGCAATACCTGGTTGCAGGAAGGACCATAAACTAAGACCTGAGCACCACCCAAGATCGGACCATCCAAAGAAATGCCTAGCATTCCAACCACTGTAGATAGGATCACCTGCCAGCACACACTCACCAGAACACTCTTAGAAGACTCTTAGACAAATGTCAGCCAATCAGGGGTCCTGAACCTCTGAAACCCCTCACCCCCACTTTTACTACTATGAAAGCCCAACTCTAACTGAGCTCGGGGCTCTCCGTTTATTCCAATACGTTGGACATGCAGAGAGATCAAGTTTGCAAACTTGCATAAAATAAAGGCTTTTTGCTTTTACGTACGGGACTCGGTCTCCTTGTTGGCTTTTGGGGGACTTCGTGGATTTGGGCATAACAGTGTTCAAGATTGGCTCACGTTCAAGGTACCACCACCGCTGCCATTTGCCACGACATGGTGACAGTGGTGGAGCTGAAGCCACAGCCGTGACATCTATTCTCTAGCCCACCTCTTTCTTGTGATTGTCTCTGAAAACAGACTTCATTTGTGGTAATGAGAAACTCGCTACTACCCTGTATGTGTAAGTATTCCCTGTGTTTCGAAGTCCAGTATCTCTGACTGAAGTCTCAATCCTGGACGCTAGCTATTAATATGCACTTCCCTTTGTAACAGAATGCCATTGTGAGTCTTGAGTTGGGATACTTGCCTCGTGTTGGTGAGGCCCCAGGTTCCATCCCCAATACTGAAAGAAAAGGAGGCATGCAACCAATGACAGTCAATTCCCGCATTTTCAATACACATCAATTGTAACTTTCTGAGAATTTCATAAAACATATTTTGATTATGTTCATCCCCCAAGCCTCCCTTTAATTTTTCCCAAATCCACTCCTCACCTGACTTCCAACTTCCTTCTTTCTCTTTCTTCAAATAACCCAATCATGTCCAATTTTGTGACGCCCATATACTTTGCAGTACATAGACTTTTAATTTCATGAGGTCTTGCTAGCCGATGGATAGTCCTGTTTCCCAGGCAACGATAGCCCTATTCAGATAGTCTTTATCTGAGCCTGTATTTTGAATTATACTCCCTACTCTTTCTATTAGAATTGCCAGGCTTTCAGATCTTTAATCCACTTGGAATCAATTTGTGGGCAGGGTGAGAGAGAAGGATCGGTTTAATTTTTTCTTCATGTAAATACCCAGTTGTTTTTTTTTAAACCAGTGTCATTTGTTAAAGATGTCGTCTTTTCTCCAATCTGCAATTTTTGCATCATCGTCTAAAATCAGCTGTCTGTAGGCGTGTGGACAACATACATTGCAGTCCTTGATCCTATTCCATTAAACAATATATCCGTTTCTGTGCCGGTACCACGCTGCCTGAACATTTTTATAAAATCGCAGAACTATTTAAAGATGGACTTGGGATTTGCAAAGAGTCACAGGAAACGAGGTTCCTGGAAGCTGAAGACTGGTTCGCTTCTGGGACCCCACCTGTGGCTGTAGAATAGGAAGTTAAGCAGCCCCTCTGTTCTATAGTCGCTGTTTGGTGTGGTCCCTCGCCAGAGTATGTTGTTGGGAAAGCTGTCTAGTGGTTCTCGGGTCTACTGCCTAATATAGTTTTTCACTAGTTCATGTTCAGCACCTTTGGTGGTTATTAATCATATGCCGGCCACTCACATCTGACATTCTAAATGCAGCCTGTGTCCTTAGCCTCATTCCTTTCTATTCTGATGCTCTGTGGAGCTTCCTAGCATGACCTGCTGCTTAAAAGCACCCATTCCTGAAGGAGAATCCATCTTCTCCAGTGATGGGCCTCCTGATACATTATCTAATCCCATGTGGTCAGCTCTAAATACATATACATAGAAAAACACCAGAGGGCCTCAGCAAGATATGGCCTAAGTCTGTGTAAGTACAGACCAAAGCAAGTTCTTCAGTTGTCCGCAGAATACTGTGTGTCCTTCCCTTGGCTAAGATTAGCAAGTACATTAAGATTAGTCAGTTTACATTATATGGTTCTCTTATCCTTTTGCTTTCCCCCTAAATGAGATTAGTTGAAACCCGCAGTGGCATCAGAAGGGAACAGCTTTCTGCTTCCTTCAGTTTTCCCTTAACTCCTGCATCTAATCAGAAGCCAGATCGTGCAGTCCATTTCTAGCCTTTCTAGCTAAGACACCCCATTTCTGTACTGTCTGCTCCTTTCACTGCACCTCATCATATACCCTTGTTAAAGCAAGTGTGACCTACTGGTCCTGCATTCAATCATAGTGGCATAAGTAAGCCGAGGTTCACACTGCAGGATCTTGAGATGGCAGATCCATGGTACACCTACTCCAGGTGACCAGGCAAGTGCCTGCTACATCAGTTTCCGGTATTTCCTGGTAAGCTTTCTGGAATGGCCTTATTTTGTTTTCTTGTGTGTTAGGCCCTTGAATTCGGCAAAATTACATTTATTTGCTTTCTCTCTCTCTCTCTCT
>NC_022023.1:31411733-31413625 GCF_000317375.1 Microtus ochrogaster | reverse complement strand
AGAGAGAGAGAGAGAGAGAGAGAGAGAGGAGAGAAAGGAGAGATTGAAGCTGCCACTCTGAGAGGAAGATGGAAAAGAAAGAGCTCAGGCTGGAAGCTGAAGATCAGCCAGTCTCAGCAGATGGAGGCAGGGGGGGCGTGGCTTGTCTCTTAAAGAGACAGAACATATCATTACATCTATCTATCTATCTATCTATCTATCTATCTATCTATCTATCTATCTATCTATCTATCTATCTATATTGCTGGGGAGGGAAGACTAGAGAACATGCTAGTGCCATAGCACATATGAAGAACTGGAGGAAACCCTCTGACGTTGGTTCTATTCTTCTATCAAATGGGTGCAGGGGCTCAGACCCAGGTCGTGTGCCTTGTCACCATGCACTTTACCCTTCCAGCCATTTCACTGGCCAGGGGCTTATTTACACACCCATACTTGTCTTGTTCTGTGGCAACAGTGGATTACAGCATGAAACACATACTAGTCTAATGCCCTTCTGCCTATCTGTGTGTTTAGCATGTTAAGTAAGGTTGCCTGTCTGTGAGAGCAGAGTCCACAACAAGAAAATGGACCCAAGGCACTCACAGAAGCTGAGAGACTGAGGGTTTCTTCCTGAGGAGAGTACTGAGGACTAGCTTGGCCTAGGACCAGCATTTCAAAGCCTTAGGAGGACTGCTACTTCCTCAAGCCTGTTTCTGTGCAGCCAGAGGTAGTTCTTTTCTCTGTCAGAAGACAGACGCTTTCTTCTGGCCTCTGGTGAGTGAAGGCTTGACGTTACCAACTCCCAAAGCTCGGGATCACACAGGAGCCACACCGCAGACACACACTGTTCTCGTGTGTTCTTGGGATGACGGCACCTGCTCTATACTCAGCTTCCGGCTTATGCCTTGTCTTTGAAACTCCAGTTCTCACTCTGCACAGCTTCCCTACGATGCCTCCAGCCACAGTGCCCACTTCAGGAAATCGTTAACACAGACAATGCTTTCATCTGAGAAGCCAGGCAGGATAGGAAAGAAGCCAAGACTCAGTGGTTTGTTTTTGTTTCCCTGGACTGACAGGAAAGAGCCTTGTAAGTACAAATTTCCTCCTAAGGTGTTCTTCAGAAACAGCTAAGCTGATGGAAAAACTGCGGAAAATGACCCCGTGAGAAACACTGCGGACATTTCTGAAGACTTCTTTCTTTTTGCTGACAGCTGTGCCAGCAAGGCTTTCATTCAAGACACGTTTGCAAAGAAAAGAAAATATTGACCAAGTCACTGCTCTGCATGGACGCTGTGCAAATGCTGTAGACGCCAAAATTAAAACAAAGCCAAAAGAAAAACCTTAAGAGGTAACTGCTGGATTTGTTAGAAAGAGGTGGCTGAATTTTACAAGGGGGGGGCATCTCTCCTCTTGTCTTCCTCTTGTGGGCCTTTTGATCTCTGGTTTTGATGCTCTCAGATCCCCCATTCTGTCAAAACCAGCTGCCAGATCCTCTTTTCCGAATGCCTATAACGTTCCTTCCTCTTTCTTGCAGAAGAAAGATACTCATAAATTTTTTCTTTTATTATTTGTCTGGGGATTGAACTGAGAGCCAAGGAGAAGCAGGTACTCTGCCACCCAGGCACACCCTCACCTGGCTTTGCTGCCTCTCTGAAGGTTATTTTTCTTCTTCCTTCTCCCTAAGAGAAGCTTGCTGCAGGAACTTGCGAAAAGCAATTCATTTGTTCTGAGCACACTCTAGGAACGTGTAATGCAGCCGCACTGTATTAAAAAAAAAAAAAAGCCTTAGAAAAGAAGGATATAGTTTTTAGGTTGTATTCTTGCATGCACAGAGTCAATTGGTATTATGATCATTGCTATTACTCCTAAGAGTCAGCCAGGTGGTGGTGGTGCAAGCCTTTAATGCCAGA
>NC_022023.1:31396040-31411533 GCF_000317375.1 Microtus ochrogaster | reverse complement strand
ATTTCACTCTTAGAAGAGAAACTTTAGGTCTGGAGAAAATAGCTCAGTGGTTACGAGCACTAAGTGGCTATTAAAAGGGCTAAAGATGGCCTGAGAATTAGGTTTGAACGTGTACCCTTTGAGGCTCTGATGAGGTAATCAGTTTTGTAGGTGGTTCATTTGAAAGTACAGTCAGCATCTTCCTGTACAAAGTACAGCAATTCACAAAGTACAGCAATGTTGTGAAGGCACCACAAGGCACTTCCATAGTATCCATACCAGTTTCCTGTTGTCAGATATTTGTTCACTGTGTGAAGATGTGTTGCTGTGATTGGTGTAATAAAAAGTAATAATAATAATAATAATAAGGCCAATAACTAGGCTGTAGAGTACAAGCAGGAATTCCAGAACGAGAGAGAACACTACACTGTAAGAGAAAGAATACAGATGCATCACACCATCCTTATTACATGATGTCACGTACACACATCATCCCTGTGCCTTATCCTTGCTGCTCACATGGGCACAAGACAAGCTATGGGCCTCAGGAGCTATCACTATGCCATGGTGTCCATCCCTGTGGAGCTAAGTGTGGCTCTCCACTGACATCGTTGATTGAATCCATCGTCTGGGGCTCATGCTAGCCTTCCCCCATTTCTTCTCTTGTTCTTTTGCCCATTTGCCAATTCTGTTCAAGGGTGCGATAATTTCATATTTGGTAGTGCCTATCCTAGTGTGCAGTGTTACAAGATAGAGCACAGGGCCTTTCGAAACCAGCTGTTTTTGCCATCAGCCCCATCTCCTCCATTCGTTTCTACAGAGATTCAGGGAAGGAGTTCCAGCCCAGCTCTCTGCAGGGCTGTGTCCTGTAGAAAGCACATGAGTAACTGTCTACTTATCATCCTTGGGAGTTGAATTTCCTATGTTTTTTTTTTTTTAATTCACTCAAATTCGAGACCTCTGACCTCCAGTCCTACACATCCATATCACAAGCCATGAACACTGTCTCATACATAACAGCAGCTCTGGGCTTTAACTGAATTCCCTCTGTCTGTGGTCTCTAGAGGGAGAAGCAGGACATCAGTTCCAGCCCCTGGAAATCAGTGAGCTGGAAATTCAGAGGCACAGTCCTCAGCAAGGTGCCTGTCATTACCAGTGTAAGCAGAAGGCCTGTTGTAGGCATTGTGGCCTGAGAAGCCTACTGGGCTGGAATCTCACATTACAAAGAGCAAGCAAGCTGGCCTTAAATCAGCCTTTGAGGAAGCAGCCTCAAAAGAGGAGCTGCTTGCCAGTCTTGAGTGGTTGCTCCATTTTGCACCCCACCAGCAAGCGGTGTGATTTCTTATTCCGTATCCTTAACAACAATTGATTTAGTCAGTATTGTGGACGTTAGCCTTAAAATATGAGAAGTGATGTCTTACTGTTGCTTTAATTTACGTTTCCTGAATGGCAAATCGTGCTGAACCCCATCTTGCATGCTTGTTTGCTCTCTGTCCTTTCTTCAGTTTGTCTTTGCCCTGTCTCTCCATCAGCTTTCAGTGGGATTCCCAAAAAGGGGACACCGTTGCCTTGTAGAGCACACACAATGCTATGTGTTGCCTTTTGTGTTGTTTATAGCCGTAAGCAAAGTACCCAAAGGTCTAATGGAATGTCTAACCAGGAAGATATCAATTCGTTGCTATAGTTTGGGTCTTCAGTCCCTATCCAGAGACTCCTGTGTGACTGTGTGGACTTCTCCACTTGATGCACAAAGGACCTGGGACCTAACCAATTGGAAACTGAAGGTCATTAAGGTCTTCCGTCAATGGCAACTGTGGAATATTCAATGACTTCCCAACTACAAAGAGGTGATCCCCTTCCACCAACACATGCTAACCCAGATGGACTGACCATAACAGCCAACCAACTGTGGACAGCAACCCCTATCATTAGTAGTCCAAATAAGCCTCTTTCTTATTAAGTTTATTAATCTCTTGCATTTGATAGAGCAACTGCAAGATGAGTAATACATCTATTTACACTCCATGCAGGATTGGTAAACTCAATTTGTTAGAATTTCTCCCGACAGTTCTAGCTCCTATAGGATTCTTTTTTTTTTAACCTCCATATGTTTTTATGTTAAACATTACTTTTACCTCTTTCTTAATATAAATCATGCTAAAATAGACCACATAGTTCATGAATCTCAGACTATTTCAGGTGAGATGTTACAACTGAGCATGCCAGGTGACATTTTAATAGCCTCGAAACAATCCTTATTTTGCACACCCCCGTTGCAGCTTCTCAAAGTTGCTAGCAGGCTCTTGGCAGGGCTTGGAGCACTCCCGAGGACATCCTACACGCAGGGGAGGCCAGTATGCTCATCGTTTCCGTGCTGACTGTCTGAGTCGTAGCTAGTGTGGCTGTAGATGTGTTTAATTTACTAGCAAGCTCGAACATTTCCTATTGTGCTTAAAAATGAGTTTCCTAGAATAGTCTTTATAAAGTGCTCATTTGTGGACCCGGAGGTGACTTGCTGTGGTCTGAGTCATAGCCATAACCGCTTCTCTAGCTGTCTTGAAAATGCCCTTAATCACTAAGTAAGGCCAGAAGGGGGATGTGCCAGAGTCCCAGCTTTCAGGTCTTTTAAAGTCAAATTGTCAGGGAAGCTGTTAATCCCACTGGGAGAGAAAAATAATACTACCATAAATTTTTGAGTCAAATTCAAAGCAAATTTTATTAAATAGGACCATACCCAGGATTCCCAGGATGATATAGCCCCTGTATAATGTAATTCGGTACAATCACCCACAAGGCTATGTACTTTCCACTTTTGTCCAATCAGGGGCAAGCATACATTCTGACGTACTTCCTGTCTGTGTGTGGTCAAGCACATCCTGTTCAGCTGGGGCAATCAAGTTCGTTTACAGAAATGAAAACACATGGTTTGTTATCTTATATGAACAAAGGCCCACAGCATTCTAGAAAGTTATCTGTCATTGGGCTATGGGGACTTACAAGTTAGAGACATTTGTGTTTAATTGATCTCTTAAGCACAGAATTTAAACTTAAAACATCACTTTAGCCATTACACAATCCCGCTGTGGCTGTGCTTGGCATGAAGCCAACTCTCCGGCCTATGAATCCTCATTTGTTAGCCTGAGTGTACCCCTTCTTCATGGTGCCCGGTAAGGACAAAATGGAATGGCAAATGTGATATGCTTACCTGGTTTCAGCCTCTGGGTTAAATTATCGGTAATGACCCATTGAGGGGAAACATCTGATCAAGACCAGGAGCTTCTGTGAAGACCAAATATTCCAGTTGGTCTAGGTCCATCATCTGGTCAAGAGACCACCCTAGGCAGACTGGTTCCCTTTAAACAGTGTTCAGGAAATAGGTGCTGCCCTTTTCTTCCCAGAATTCCTCCCACTCCCGGCCATGAGGTTCAGCTCAGTTGGCCCAGACTTTTGAGTGCAACAACTTTCCTTTTTTTTTTTTTTGTTTTCCATCTCTTTCTTTCAGATGCTTTCAGTACACCTTTTCTCATACTTCGGGCTTCCTTATTCTTTTGCTAAAATAGTTCTTGGACAAGTGCCCACCATATGGCTACTTCCTACCAGATGGTGGGCCTCCGTGCCAGGTATTCATAAAACATAGTTCTTCACCTTTCCTCCTCCATTCTCTTCCCTTGGGAAGAGTTAAAGCTTGTCTGCCCTGAGGACTTTCCTTCTTCATTCAAATAAAGCTGTCCTTGAGCCTCCATTTTTTCCCATTCTTTGGCTCTTTTATTAATAAGACTTAAGAATCCCAAGAGAAGAACCTAATGTTTCTGGCATCATCTGATAACAGTGAAAAGACTTCCTGCCATTCTGGTGACATCAGTACAAGCCATGAATGAGTCACAGATTCAGTTTGTTATTGTTCAGTGAACTTCCTGTTTAGGAAAGGATGGTTGAGCAGAAGAGATGGAGCCACCTTTTGCAAAAGGAGTATGAGGAAGACCTGTGTAAAGATGTGTCACTGTGATTGGTTAAATAAAAAATGAATGACCAACAGCTAGGCAGGAGAAGGAATTCAGGATGAATTTAAGTGCACCAGAGATGCCAGCAAGTCCCTAAAGAAGTGGAACATCTGGTATAGAGCCATATGATAGAATGCAGATTAATAAAAACAGGTTAATTTTAAGCTATAAGAGCTAATTGGGGAAATGCCTAAGCTAAGGTCAAGCATCCATAATTAAAAATAAGTCTTAGTGTCATCATTGTGAGGTGGCAGCCTAAAGGATAGTCCGACTACATTTGGCTCCCAACATTCAGCCACATATATTCACAAAGGGCTTGAGTAAGCTGGAAAAAAAAGTTCTGAACACAGAGTTGGATGTGACTTCCTGGCGACTATGGGGTCTCTTAGGTAGGTTCAGTGCTCAGTGCATACAAAGGTCCTACTGTACAGCCAAGCACTTTAACTTGTGCCGATCAGGTGATAGACTATATAGAAATGCCTGCCACAGTACAGACACAACTTCCCAGAGCTGGGACCATTAGTCACTACTCCTGTCACTCTCCATGGATCTGAAGGGGGCAGAACCAGCAGCCAGTGCCATGCACAACCCTAGTTGTACAGGCTATTAGGCTGAGGTTTGACTTAGGCAGTCAGAGAAACACTGCAGATACACAAAACCCAGGCCCAGAGCAAAGAAAACCTCTGAACAGGTTATAGTGTGCTTGGAAGTGTGCCTAGGTGCTGGGGAAAGAAAAAATGGTAGGTATAGACAGTCATAAAAAAATAAATAAATAGTTTGAAAATAATGAAGTTTGTGTGTTTTCAGAAAAAAAATGGAGCATGCCCTAATGAAAAGAAGCAGCCCAAGTGATCCAGATTCTTTGAATGCCCCTGTTATAGTTTGTTTGATTTTTTTTCTCAAAATTCTGCATCCAGAATAACTTCAAAGCTGGTAGCTGAGATGCTTTAGCCTCACAGACTACTCCAGCCAGGACTCTCAGAAAAGCTCCATACTTTCCAAGTCTTTGCCTTGACTGCTGACAGTAGGCCATTCAAACTGGACAAGCAGGACGTAAAAGAAGGCAACTGCTGAACTTTTCCAAGAAAAAGTAACACAGTCCTTTAAAATTTCTGCTTCACAGAAAAGTCTGTCAAATATTCTAGGCCTGTATGTCAAAGACAGATGATCCAATGTTGCAAAGGAAAACTTGAGTGTCTGTCTACGCAGCCAGATGTCTCTGTCATTTCTATAGTTTTGGAAGTTGTTTGCTCTGTATTTTCTGTTTATTCATGTAACATCATGTCCTTCTCTGATGGGGTTGAAGACTAGACATACCATTTTTTTTTTGTTACCAAATTCAGAAAATAAACTTACAAAAGAGATGTCAAGTTTATAAGGCTGAGAGAAATCAAAGCTTAAGTTGTTTATCTAAGAAAATGTTTTAATGTCTAAAAAGATACTTTTAGGATGGTAATACAAGTTATGATAGAAAATGGTTTAGGCATAAAACTAGGGACTCATCAGGATGAGATAGATAAATTTCTCCAAATTTGCCAGTACATATGGACTGGACAGTGTGTATGTAATTCTTACTTGATAATTGTTTTTATTTTACATAGTTTTACTTTGTTAAGTTTACAACATCTTCTTTTTATTTAGACAGTTATGAAGGCCCAAGAATGTGAGCCTATTTCCACTTTGACCAAAGGTCAGAGAGTTTTCCGCTGTTTCTTCAAGGTTATTGTCTGTTTCTACCTCAAACAAAGGTCCTGTCTAAATTAGATCAGAGTATTCTGCTCTCTCAAGATTATTGTCAACAGGTGTGGCTAATAACCAAACCTTATATTTCAGGAACAGAGAAGTAGATATGTTTCTATCCCAAACAAAAGTCTAACAATCAAATTAAGTTCCTACTCCCTTAAGGAGATAACAATGGATTCCACCCAGGGAGTGGTTTGCCTACAGAATGTTTTCGTCTAGGGTGTGAGCATGACTTTTTTGTAGCCCACAACCTTTGACTAGTATGGTCATTTCCTTGTATCATGTTAATGCAGCTTTTTGTCTTATTCCTACCTTTTGAGTTGGGGGTATTTTAAACAAATGGAAATCAAATGCAGGTGATTTTCAGTATTTACTGGAACTCCCTCCCGGTACTATCCTATGCTTTAGTTTTATTATTTTCACTTGCATCTTTGTACTCTTTACTAACTTTTCTAATCCCCATGCTGCTAACCTGGTAAGTGTTATTTTTGTTGAAGCTGATCTCTGACAGAGAGTACCTGATAATTGTTCTTATTATACATAGTTTTACTGTGTTATATTTAAATCCTTTCTTTTTTATTTAGACAAAAAGGGGGAAATTTTGTAGAATATTTGTTTATACTGTGTGAAGATGTGTTACTGTGATTGGTTTAATAAAAAGCTGAATGGCAATCGCTAGGCAGGTTCCTTTCTGGGCAGAGAAGGGAGCACAGGATGAATCCAGGTGCTTAAGAGAAGCCAGCAAGACACTAAAGAAGTTGGGCATATGGCCCAGAGGAGAGGTAACTGTGGCATGTGGCAGAATGCAGATTATAAAAAAAAAAAACCCAGGTTAATTTAAATTATATGAGCTAGTTGGAAAAAAGCCTAGTTAAGGCCAAATTTTCATAATTAATAAGTCTCAGTGTCATTATTTGTGAGCTGATGGCCTAAAGGAAAGTCTGACTACAGACCTGGGTGTAGGCTCAGGAGTAGGAAAATGAGTGACTAGACCTTGTTTAAGGACCATTCCATAGCACATAGTGTTATATACAGTACATATAAGACTTCACACAATATGTCGATGTTTCCATCTGAAGAAAATTTACTTTTCCAAATCTTTCCACTCACTGTCCATTCACAATAGAAGAACTAGATCTCTGGATCCACCCACATTCAGGAAGTAGATCTTTGGATTCACCACATTTAGGAAGTAGAACTTTGGATCCACCCACATTCAGGAAGTAGAACTTTTGATTCACCCACATTCAGGAAGCAGATCTTTGGATCCACCCACATTCAGGAAGTGGATGCCTGGATCTACTCACATTCATGAAATAGAACTCTAGATCCACCCCCATCCATGGCTACCTGGAGTGACCCAGAGGCGAAACCATCCGGTGCACTTATCAGCATCTAAGAGCAATTATGGCATCATTAAGAAAACCATCACATCAGAAGTCAACATCTTGGGAAGAAGGGGTAGAAAATCCCACAGATAATTTAAGAGAAGAGTAATAAGATTCTAGAGGAGCAGAATAAAGCCTTATCATTAGAAAAGCGAGCAATGCTGTTACTGAAAGTTCTTGTAAGTACTGTACATGCCCGAGGGTCAAGCTGACCTCTGTTTTAGACCAAGGTTGGGTCAGTATTTAATAAATATCCTTTTCTCTCACTTCAAGCACAGTAGCACAACCACTGAATCTGAAGAGTCAGAAAACTTTCCTTTTGCACACACATACATGGTTCTCATCTTTCATCTGAAATTTTAAGAAAACGCTGACACATTTTAGGCTTCATCACAGAAGATTCAATATTAAAGGCTAAGCTATTGTAAAAAAGAACTACAAATCAAATTCTATTTCAAGAGTCTTTATATCCTTTTTTGATATAGCGCTGGGAGGCTTAAGCCTAGGGACCTCATGCCTGCCAGACAAGTCTCTGTCCCAGGGCTACACCACCATCTCTGAGCCTGTCAGTGAGACCAGTAGAACAAGTTTAACCACGGGCGAGTCACTTGAGCTGCTCTTTAACCAAGTGTTAAGGACAAGCAGATGAGAAGGTAGCTGTGCAAGCAGAGAGGCGTGTGAGCTACATCTATGAGATGAATCAAGAGTGAAAGTGACGTGGGAATGGTACTCTGGGGAAAGTGCAAAGCAAAGGGAGAAAAGGCAAGATATCATTTGGCGCACGCCTTTAATCCCAGCACTCGGGAGGCAGAGGCAGGTGGATCTCTGTGAGTTCGAGACCAGCCTGGTCTACAGAGCTAGTTCCAGGACCGGCTCCAAAGCCACAGAGAAACCCTGTCTCAAAAAACCAAAAAAAAAAAAAAAAAAAAAAAAAAAAAAAAAAAAAAATTCCAGATGCCTGTTTGACTCACTTCTAATTTATTCGATCAAATGCTGACTGATAAAATAATAAAGGGTATGCATGTTTAACTTTTTGTGTAAATTTATTTTTGATAGTTTATTTTTTTATTTAGTGTACTGACCAAGGGACTAAAACTATTTTTTTAAAAAAAAAATTGTTATTTACTTTTTTTTAAAGAAGTATTTTTTATTTTCATTTCGTGTATATAAGCGTGCATGCCTGGTTCCCATGGAAGCCAGGAGAGAGCATCAGATCCCCTGGAACTGGAGTTGCAGAGGTTTGGGAGCCACCATGTGGCCCTAGGAACCGAAACTGGTCCTGTGGAGGAGCAGCCGTGCTCTTAACTGCTGAACCATCTCTCCAGCTCCATTTTCAAAGTTTCAAAGCAGAGGGGAAGAAATTGTCTAAATATACTAGTGGAGAGGAAGGCAGGGGTGTCCAGAGGGAACATTCTAGATCTAGACTCATGGTGACAAGAGAGGAGGATTGCATAGTGAATAAAAACATGGGTGACAAGGTAGATTTTTCTCCTGTCCTTTTTTTTTTTTTTTCTCAACTTTTTACTTTAAAAGTTTTGTTGTCTAGAAAAGCTGAAAAGCATTGAACAGTGAGTCTTGGCAGGTCCACCCAGGTTCATCAATGCTGCTTTGCTCTATTTCCTTATCACCATAGGAGGCAGATCCGTTCCAGACTCATTTCTTATTTCACTACCTTTCGGTTAGATCTGTATTTTAACGTCTTTTTATCTTCAGTTACACATGAATGATGCAAAACTTTGATGTCAACCATCATAGCCCCGCAATGCCCTTTCTGATACCAGGGACCCAGAGTTGGCTGTGCTTTCCTGACAGTTTTCTTGATATCTTTAGAGGTACCACATAAACCAGGGTTTGGGGGACAGGTGTCGGGGTCCAATTCATGACATAAACTATCTCTCTCTGGACTGGCTTGGAGGCGTGGGAATAAAGACACAACTCACATGGCTTTATTGGGAGGAAGATTCTCTCAGTGATCTCTCATGAAATCCTGAGTTCACATGCTGAAAAATATTTATTCTCCAAACAGCCTTTATACAAAAACATAAACTCCTTAGCATTCTGTTTCCTAGGTAACCAGGTGAATGGCTTTTAGTCATGTCCACATCTACCTATGCCTGCTGTCACATCTTCCTGCTCTGTCTGCTGTCACGGAGGCTTAAATTAGCATCTCTATTCAGGCATCCTCCAAATTACAAAGAAGGAGCATAATAACATCCTGACCCTTTGTTAGGGTAGCAACAGCCTGTCTGGAAGGCCTTGTGACCACCTCAGGTACGAACTATGGCTTGAGAGCCTGGCTGCCATACCATATAGAAATATGGGCCTACAGACAGGCAGAAGGCTGTCTAACAAATTTGAACACTCTGTCAGTGCTGGGTATGAGACACGCTACTAGTTTCTAGTGGGTAGGGATGGTGGCTGGATCCCTGGCTCTGTCGTGTTCTGGCCAGCCAGTTCCCTTCCTCTGGCCCTTCTTCCCATCCCTCCATTTTCTCCCAAAAGGACAACTGGGGCCTTCTGCAGGGGGTGCAGCCAGATGTTTGTGGTGGAACCAACCTACCTGGTCCAGCTGTTCTTCCAGGAGGCAGAGGAGAATAAAGGGAAGCTTTCTTCAAAGACAGCAACTCCATTATCTTTCAAAGTGCACAGCAGGCCTCCTATCATGTGCTGAAGGCTCTGGAGTGAAGCTGCAAGCTCTGTACTTCTTGGATGGGCTGAGGCTGCTCCTGCCTTACACACGGCCACTCCCACCATCCGTCTGTCTTCCTGGCATGTAGGGGAGTCTTAGAGTGTGATGAGGCCATGATACTGTCTGCTTGAAAGAAAATTAGGGTTTCAACATCCTCTAGGTTTTGCTAAAGACAACTCAAAAACCTGCCATCCTCAAACCAAGCATCATACAGTAAGGTGTCCTGGAAAGAGAGGCCAGGGACAGAGTTTACTGATGGAGCTTTTCTCAGACTTCAAGACACAGATACTCCAGGTAGATCTAACTGTTCAAGTCCACTGAAGAAGCAGAAGACCTTCCAGATCACTTAATTGAAATATACAGATCAGAGCAATAAAAAGCAACTGAGAAGGGTCCTAAAACTGGTATAAAATATATTGATATAAAATTCTATTTTATGAAGGATTTAGGTTTTGTTGTTGGTTTTTAAATGTAAATGTATATGGTTTGGGACTGGAGAGGTGGTCCAGTGGTTAAGAGCCCTGGCTGCTTCCCTGGAGGACCTGGGTTTGATTTTCATCACCAACACTGTGGCTCACAGCCATCTGTAATTCCAGTTCCAGGGGACCTGATCTCTATTTCTGGCCTCTGAGGCATCCAGAAGTACAAGTAATACACAGATAGACACATGAACAAAACACCTATATACACTTAATAAAATATTATTATGATAATTCAATTTGTGTGTACTTGTTTGTTATCTTAGTGCATGCTCAGCCTTTTAAAGTCTAACTCACTAAACAAAACTGTCGCCAACCTTAGCATGTCCTGTGTTTCCCCTTAAATCAGCTTTTCCAACATAAGCTAAGTGCGTAGCTTCTAACTTTAATCTTAAAGTGCTCTTCTACGTCCCGACCCAGAGTAATTTGACTCACGTGTATCTGTGTGAGTAATCCTAGCCATTTGCTGAAGCAGCCACAGGCTGAAAGAAACCTGAAGGAGTGCGTGACCCATGAGTGTTGGAAGCAACTTGTAGGTTAACGGCATCTGTTTTCAGTTTGTCTGTTATTCTGGGTCACTTGTGACCAGTACAGAAAGTTTTCCTTTATAAAACTGTTCAATATCTCTGTCAAAAGCATCCCTCCATATCTTTCTTCATAGTGTTTTCTGTACTGTTCAACAAATTCAGAGCAAAGCCTTTTGTTAGGGACAGGCAGACCAAACACACTCACGCAGACAGGAAACAGGTAGACACAGTCCACACATCCCAGAGGGAAGCAAGAATTAAAACCTTGGTCTGTTTTTAGTCCAAACTACTCCAAGAAGAAGTCTCTTTTCTCATTCTTTAATATGATATCTATGAAGACCATATTCACAGCCCTTCTCCCAGATCCTAATTAGTAGAATATTTCATTAGGAAATATTAAAAAGATGGACAATTTTCTAGTTTATTGAGAGAATGCAAACATTGTTAAATACTGGGAGCCCTCCTGAGATAAATTTTTAATTTTAATTCCATTTTATTAACATAAATGATATATTTATATAGAAGAATTTTAGTTTCCATAGCTATCGAAAAGATACCCTTTGAAAATTTGACATTAAAAGATCCAAACCTTAGTAAGCATAAGAGATAATGTCTTAAGATTTAAAAAACCTACTTTTAACCCCAGCACTCTGAAGACAGAGGCAGGTAGATCTGTGTTCGAGGCTAGCCTGGTATACAGAGTGAGTTCCGGGATAGCCCCGGCTACACGGAAAAATCCTAGCTAGAAAAACAAAAGGAACAAATAAAAAAGAATTTTTAAAAGGATGGGGAGAGAGAGAGAGAAAGAGAGAGATCAAAGAATTGAAGGTCAAAGCCACCTTTACTGAGAAAGTCAAAGAATCTCTTACTTTAAAACTCAGAGGAGGGTTTGAAATATTTTGGCTCTTCTGGAGAAGAGGCCCAGACCTACTAGCCAGCAAGAAAGATTTCTGTAAGGGGGCGGAACTGTTAAAGTGGGCGTTCTTCATCCATGACACAGATGGAAACATATGAAAAGTGAGCAGATAGAGCGCACCACATAGCGGGCACCGCCAGCTGAACACTAAAAGGCAAAGCATGGGAAGACTGGCTTTAGAGGTGCAGACCCTATCAGTAGATCCGGTACTGGTGGGTAAGAAGCATTTCCCCAGCAATATCAGAGGATCGCTGGGAAGCAAACGGGGGATGTGTACTCTCAGTGAGAACTGGTTAAATGCTACTAGCTAAATGCTTGCGGACGGGTCAACCTGGTCAGAGCAATGGAGAACACACTGCATTTTTGAAAATTGTTTTAAGGCCAAATTTGAAGCGTTTTTACCACAAGAAGACAGTAAACGAGTGATCATAATGTTGGTGTCTGGAAGTTTTATGTGTAGGCTTTATCTTATCGAATGCGTTATTTTTCTCCTCATTCTTCCAGGTTTGTTGTTTTGTTGTTACATCTGGATCCTTGTGTGGAAATTTAACTTGTTTGAATCGGTCTTTGAACATCATCAGTGCATTGTGCACGTAAGGACCCTTGTCTTAAAGCAGCCTGCAGAGCCCTCTTCTCTGAAGTTGGTGCTACCATGCCCACACTTAGGATTCAGCTACAGTTGATTTTCAGTTTCTACTTTCCTTTGTTTTCATCACTCAAAATTATATAAATTGTTTCTTTTTTTAAATTATTATTTCCTAACGTTATTGCTTCATGAAAGCAAACATGGTTTTGGCAATGCAACCTCTCGAACTTTCTGATGCAGCCTTGCGCTTTGAGGTATGACAGTTTATTCTGAAGATTGCATCTGTGTTTGAAGAGTCAGCTTATTTTTTCACAAGTGGGGCTTTTGGCAGAGTGGGAATGGAGAGCTTCTGCCTGTGACCACAAGGCATGTGATGGGTGCATTCGTAAGCCCCGGTGTGCATCTGTTGCTTGTTTATATGGTTTTTCCTCCATGTGCAGCCCAGAGGATCTTGGTGAAAATATCAGTGCTTTTGGAGATCCCTAACAGGGAGGCACGTAGCATTGTCTTCCTGTGATGCCCTGATTTCTTCTGTGTGTGTGTGTTTCTGACAATGCTGTAATTGATCAATCCAGTTACCATTAGGATGGATTTTGAACAGAGAATCAGGAAATCACAGGGGATATGATTCCCATCCACATGGATCTGTTTGGTGACTGCTGTGCTCAACCATAGTCCCCAACTGTCCCTGGTGTGAAGACCCAGAGTCTCAGTGTCTATTCAGATCAGGCCTTGGTGTCCAGCTGCTCTCTGCCTCTTTCCTGGGGTGTGGTATGTGTCCAGCAGAGGCAATGGGCAGAGACACTTCCACTTTGTCTCCGGCCACCTTCGCGGCCCTTTTGACTTTTAAGCCTGTGGCATTATCTTGCTGACTCACTTCGATATTTCTAAACCTTCCTGCTACTTTGTTTGTTTTCACCAAGAGATCTTCCAGGGTGTGCAGACTGCCCATCTGCTGAGAAAGACTTCAGATTCAGAATGGAGTTAGGGACATGGAGGAACAGGGGTCTCATAACTTTGCCAGGTAACAGTCCCAGTAAGGCACTCACAGCACACAGGTAGCTACCACAACACTAGCCAGGCCCAAGGCCATGTGTGGTCAGATGGACAGCAGTCTTTTCAGTTCTCATTCCTCAATGACACCTGCAAGGGAGAAGCTGCCGCTTTGGGAGAGAAATGGAAAGGGAGAGGCTTAGGATGCAGGCAGGAAGAAAGATCTACCTGCCTCAGTGGTGGACAGGGGGAGGGAGTGGGCAGGGCTTATCCCTTAAAGGGACAGGAGAGACCATTACCTTCCCATCTCTTTTTTATAATAAAAAGGTGGGCGGTTAGGCACAACAGGTTAAAGGAATTGGGGTGGCGAATTCTCAAGACTGCTTCCTGCCTATTTGTGGGCATTGTCTTGGGGAGGTTACCTGGGAAAGCTGGGTGCTGGTCACATTCTGGGATAGCTGGTCTCTTTGTTCTTGTCTGGTGTTTGTGGTATGGGAAATGTCTGGTGTCTCTTACACTTGTTTAAGGTATTCGCCGAACAGAGGACAAAGTTAAGTTTAGAAAAAAAATTTTAGGACCAGGGAATTGAGAGGGGTGTATCTGACCTGTTTAAGGTGGATCCTTCAATTCAGCTCCCTGGAACTCACAAGAATTCTTTCGGTTTGTAAAAACATAAGTTTTAGACATATGTATTGTATAAACAGTAACATATTTATGTCAGAATGACTATGACAAATGTTTTTGTACAATGAAAAGTATCTTTAAGACTATGAAAGGCAGCATGAAGAGAAATTTGATAGCATTCACTGGTCCTCACACCTTTATAACTTGCAGGTATACACTTTAATAACTTGTATTTGTATTTTACTGAAATTTGTTTGGTGAGGCTGTCCTTTAAAACTGACAGAACCTCTCAGCTGTCAAACTGCATCAGAGATCTTTGAGAAGGATAAAATTTTACTTGAGTTATTGATTAAAAAACGACAGAGAACTTACTTGATTGGCACCTAGAGCTACTCCTCAGGGTCCTCCATGGTCGCTGAGGGTCATATTTGTTTTTTGCTGTTTAGCGCAGGGCCTGCCAGGCTACAGAAGATCCTGTGGGTTAAGAAATCTGTAGGAAAACAAGCCTACTTGGACCTGAGCAGCTAGGCTGTCAATTCCAGCAATTCTTTCTACTGTCTGGTGGTCTTCAGTTTAGTTGAAAGGTAGTTTTGCCCAGTGGTCAGTGTTTGGTAGTTGAAGCAAATTGCAGATGGACATTGTTTTATGCTTCTTTGTCTTCTGTCTTTTTGGAGAAAGTAGAGTTCTGCTGCAAGAAGCCAACCTGTCTCTTTTTGTTATGAAAAGTTTTTTAAAAATTAAATATTTAAATGTCATATTCCCAAGATCTCTGAGCAGTAGAGGGCTATTTACCAGGTATAGATGAGGTATAACTACAGTATAGAATCTGCTGGGAGAGCTGAGTCTGAGTTTGACTGCACTGGCTCTCAACAGGTAAAACAGGGTTGGATTAAGAGACTTAAAAGTACATACCAATTTAAAACATGAGACTTATTGCTTTGTAGTCTGAAATGAGATACAATGAGCAGACAATTGTAACATTTAACAGTAAACATAGGTATTGGAGGAGGCTGCTTGTTGGTTCCCAACTGCTTAGCCCCAAAATAACCACACAGAAACCATATTATTTGAATCACTGCTTGGCCTATTAGTTCTAGCTTCTTATTGGCTAACTCTTACATATCAATTTAACCCATCTCCATTAATCTGTGCGTCACCATGAGGTCATGACCTACCAACAAAGTTTCAGCACGTCTGTCTCTGGTGGCTGTTCCATGGCTTTTCCTTAACTCTGCCTTCCTTCTCCCAGCATTCAGTTTAGTTTTCCCTGCCTAGTTCTGTTCTACCCTATCAGGTCAAGTCAGTTTCTTTATTCACAGCCTACAGAGGGGAATCCCACATCACATAGGTATATTTAAGTTACATGTATGTACACACACATACAGAGTAAACAGGAATTGGGCAAAGTGTATGCTTTGGTGGGCCCTATCAAAGGTATGCCATTGCACAAACCATACATGTAACAGAGTCAGCACCGGGTAACCAGGTAGGGAATAGCTCAGTAAAGATGGCGGGACTTGGTCATCTGTGCTGGCTCTCAGTTAAGGTGGTGGTAAGGTCACCTGACC
>NC_022023.1:31361718-31395940 GCF_000317375.1 Microtus ochrogaster | reverse complement strand
AAGTGGCAGTCACATTTTGTATGGAAAAGCCAGGGTTTTTTTTTTTTGTTGTTGTTGTTTGTTTTGTTTTGTTTTTTGGGCTGTAGGAGTTTTACCTAGAGGCGTGATCTGCCCTGTTGTCAAGCCGCTGTGCCACAGGCCATGGTGGAAAACAAAGGCTGGAATTGAAAACAGCCGCCTTGTGGATCCGACCAATCTTGTTAGCAGCAGTAGTGGTGGCAGAGACAGTTTGAGGAACAGTGGAGCTGGGGGGGGGGCGGGGGACACAGGCAGAGTGAGGGTTTATACCATAGCTGATAATGTATAAACCTGTGAAGACAGCAAACGAACACTGCAGGGCCTATAAAAGGATGTCTCCTCTTTACAGGCAGGGTGTTAAAGCTTGACTGGCTCCAGTCTGGGCAACTGGAAACCAGCGAGGCTGGAGGCCATTCCCAGTGGTCTTGCACAGCAGGGACCAATGACGAGTGGTCCAAAAGGAAGAAAAAAAGAAAGAAAGGAGAAAGAAACATCTGAGGGAGCCTGGGTCCCCAGTTGAATGCACCAAACAGTGTGTGCAGTGATAGTGTGCAGGGACTGACCCCTGGTTGGCCTGTCATGATTTTAGCTATGGAAAGCAGTGAAGGGCTCAACTAGCTTGAAGGCTGTGGTTGGGGGCTGGAAGGGGAAAACTTACCACCAAAGCTGCTGGTGTGCATAGAAGTTGGTGCTCAGGCACATGGAACACATATTGGTTGTGTTAAAAATACCTGGGGTCCTGGATCCCGACCCCAGCAGAGTCTCAGGCACCAATGTTATGGTATAAATAAAATGCTGTGGTTCCCTGAGGGGTGCAGTGGCAGAAACGCTGCAGGTCCCCGAGTGTCCAGCAGTGGGCAGCAGGCACAAGACCATGGTGGGCCACAAAGGCAGCTGGGTCCCAGGCAAGGATCCCCCGAGTGGCCCAAGGGCCATGAGTACCAGAGGAGTGCACAGAGTCACATGGTGGGTGAGAGAACATGGTGGGGGCAACCAGTTCCAGGAGGAGCTGCAGCCCCAGCAGGTGAGAGCCAGATTAATATTAAGTGGGTCTTTATTTAGTGGGTTTTAGAGGGGAAAAGGAAAGAGGGGAGAGAAGGGAGAAGAGTAGAGAGGCAGGGACAGAGAGAAAGAGAAATGGGGGAGGGGAAAAGTGGGGAAAAAGGGAGGGAGGCAGAAGTTGCCTCTTTGGGAGAGATGGAAAAGGAGAGGCTCAGAATTACATTAGCATAACTAAATGTTGTACGGAGCCCTGCCTATCTAAGGAGCTGCCTTGACTTTTACAAGTTCTCCTATTCCTGAGTTGGATCCTAGGCTCTGTGGCCCTAAAACATTCCCTAGCACTACTGCTGTATAAACCTTCCTTTCCATGCTAGCAGATGAACTATAGCCTCACATTGGCTCTACGGTCCAGGTTACACCCACAGTTCCAAGACTCTCAGAACATCTCAATGCAGGCCACTACGTCTTGGCACCATGGGAGGAAATGCAGAGAAAGCATTTTCTGAAGTTTTCAAATCCCTCCTCATCAGTCACTTGCTACGTACCCCATACCCTGTCAACTGCAGGTGTGTTTCACCATGGCACACTGAAAAGTCTTTCTGCACAAATCCAAATGGAGTTTAACTTAGTTTTATCCTCAAACACAAAAGCAAAGTTGATTTAAATAATCAAGAAATTCCTGGAAACGATCCCTCTCCCAAAAAGAAAAATCAAGAGACTGCCCGAGAATCCACACCGATGCTGGCGTGTGGTTCCCAGGAGAAGGATGCTCAGATTTGTAACACTTTTGGATGATTTCATGCTGAATTTGGGAGGATGTCTTCGGGGTACACACTAGCTGGGAGATGAAGCATGGCTCAGCCTATGAACTACCACGACATGCCAAGTCTAGCTGTGGCCTGGAGCAACCTGTCGGGAGGAGCTCAGGGCGAGCCATTGTGTGAACCTCAAAGTCTGAACTGCCTTTCATGAGGAAAGAAATGTCCAAATGGAGCAGAACCCTCAGGCTTGGGAGTAAGCTGAGCTCCCAGAAGATGTGTTGGGGAAGCAATGGCACCTGTCAGAACCCATAGGCAGGGCTGATAGCAGAAGAGGCCAGTGAGAGCCAAGAGAATGATAACTATAGAAGATGAATTCATTTTTTATGAAAACTGGCGTAAAAATCAAATATTTACTATTCCTATTTAAACTGTGCCTTGGGTTTAGCAAATATTTGATGGGAAAATATTCCTTATATGGATTAAACTTAGCCAGTCATTTCAGAAGAGGTAAAGTGGTGGAAGGACAATCTCTCTTCCCGCCGCAATAAAAGACAGAGCACATACCTGTTGTGGAGGTCATTCATCGACATGTCCACTGAACGCTGATGAGAGCATCATCAGGGATCCATCGAAGTGACACTGGGTGGAACAATCGAAGTTCAGGCATGAGAACAGACACACATGCCTCTCCTGTGTTGATGTCATAGGTATTTCACAGCCCATCTGAGAAATATCCCCATCCCCCCCACCCCAGGTTGAACTTCTCTAACTGGGACTTTGGATCTAAAATTCAAAATATGGGATTTACTTTAACTGAAGAACAAGTTAAACACAGCCATGAAGATGCAGTTAGCTCCACCAAAACATGGAAAATTTTGTTCGGATGGATGGCTGGGCTTAAATAAATTACAAAACCAAATAAAAAGAATCAGAGGAGGTCAGAGATTTAAATATTTTATAAGGATATCAGTTTTCTCTGACTATGTTAATAAATTGTTACAAACCAAGCGGCTGAAAGAGACTCAAATTTATTCTGCAGTTTTGCAGGTTTGAAGTCACCATGCCTCTGCAGGGCTTACTTAGCTTCAGAGGCCTGAGGGGAATCCTGCTCCCTCCTTCCCAGACTCTGGGGGAGGCTCGTCATCCCTGTCTTCAGCTCAGTTTGGTCCAAGCTTTCTGGTAGCACTCTGACCCTGCTGCTGTCTTTCCCCTCATGCTGCCTTTCAGTTCACACAAATAGTACAGGAGAACATCCCCTCCCGAGTGATGGATTTTATTCCTGTAGAGACCTTCTTCTCACTTAAGATATAAGTCACAGGATCTGGGAATTCAGGGCTGTCAGTCATTCAGCCTACTTCCTTTGTGTTAAATATATTGGCGTTTAATGGTGTAAACCAGGAAATCATACATTAAGTTAAAAGGGAAGACAGCTTTATCGTGGTGCAGGAGAGATCTGTAAATCAGAAACGTCACTTAGTGATGAAGCTAAGCAAGCTCTCCATCTAGGGGCAACAGGACTGAGGTTTTTATGACAGGAGGGCTGAGGAACTGCAGGCAGCTGAGCAGCATTTGGGTGAGATAAATCAGATTGAGGCAAAGCCATCAGCTGGAAATCTGCTGGAGGTGGGTGCTTAGAGTCATGGAATTGGGTGCTTGGATCCATGGAGTTGGGTTCTTAGACTCATGGAGTTGTGTGCTTGAACCCATGGAGTTGGATGCTTGGACTCACGGAGTGGGTGCTTGAACCCATGGAGTTGGGTGCTTGGATCCACGGATTTGGGTTCTTAGACTCATGGAGTTGGGTGCTTGGACTCCAGGAGTTGGCTCTGTATATGCATGGAGACTTCAGATCTGTAAACTGTAGAGTTCTGGGCTTGAGAGTTTAGCACACTGATAGATCACATGCCTAGCAAGTACAAAGCACTGGGTTCAGGCCTAAGATCAAAAGACAAAATTCCAAATTAGGGCACCAATGAAATCTTTTACATCCATTGGAATGTGTTTAGGTCAGGGGACAAACTGGCCAACCTGGCACATCCCAAACCTTGCGATCTACTGTTAGGTTCTAGAGAAGTGTTCTCACTCTCAACTTGCTGCTCCTGTGGTAAGCAGTCTGCTCTATGGCTACGACAGTAATTTCCACTTACTCTTCGCCACCCTACAGATGCTTCTATTTTTAAGTTTCATTTCGTGTTTATCCCTGATGCAAACCAACTGCAGGAGGAACCGCTAGTTAATCGTGCGCACCGGAACCGTACTTGGACACTTGACTATATTAAAGGATTTGTGTTAAGTCCTTTGCCTGTCCTAAGTTGTTTTGGTCACATTTCCCAGAAGTCCATGTCTTTCCGGGATACACACCGGAGGCTTTTAGACGCATTGAAAGCATGCTGGAGATTCACCTCAGATAGCATGGCCAGAGGCTGAGAGACACTGCTTCAGGAGGATGACCTGAGTAACATTGCTTAAACATGCTGTACTGTGTAGAGGGCATGATTAGAAGCACAAAAAATAAAGAGCCACGTGACTGTGATGTCACGGATGATGAAGAAGATCCGTGAGCTTCTAGTGGAAGGTCAGGCTCTGCCCAGGCCAGAAAGCAACTTTTCTAAGCCTGCAGGAGGGTGGACGTGTCAGCGCAATCACGAGCAGACGATTGGGAGAAGGGAGGAATGTCAACTTTGGTACTTTCTGTTTTCTCCATCAAATGGAAGACACAGCAGCAGGGCACGGCAGTTGGGTGTATGGGAAAAGTGGGGAACACAGAAGTACCCTCAGAAGCGACTGGGGTCTGCAGCCAGGCTTGCTGTTAATGGTTAGTCGTCCAGAATCCATGACAAAAACAGTGAGCGCTGTTGTGTGGTTTCCTTTACAAAGCTTTCAGACACCTTCGTCTGCGTTCCGAGAAAGTGCACGCCGAGGGATGGTGTTTTAAAACATGGCTGTGTGGTGAGGACAGCAGACCGGGAAGGGACTACCTTTAAAAGGATGACTTTTGGCTGAGGGAGAAGAGCCTGCGCCACTGGGGAGGCCTCAGGCAGGAGTGCCATGGGGCACCGAGGGAAGGAGTTAAGCCTGAGACCGGCCTTTGCCATCACTGCCACCCTGGAGGATGCTAGGCTGCCTCAGGTGGTCTGGTGTGAGCCACGCCCACTCCTCTGTCTGGCCTCAGGGGATAAGAGGTTGGGGGTGTTGACAACGGATTGGCTGGTTTGTATCAGAAAAAGACACTCCCACGAGATCTTTTGACTTACCTCCGGGAACTCCGGTCTCTGGGAGGATAGGCCTTCTTGTTCAACCAAGTTCAGAGCCAAAGCTCCAGCATACAGAAATGGAAGTGGATTTGGCCTGCCAGCCCGAGTGACACTAAGACCAAAGGCAGGGGATCAGAGAGGAAGGGGAGGGCATTTTCAAAACAGCTGTGGGAAGAAGTTCGCGAGCAAGGTGAGGTGAAAGAAACACCCAGATCCTAAAGCTGAGCTCCCAGTGGAGTTCAAGTGATTGCAGGGCAATGGAAGCTGAGACTGTTGTGCTTTCCTGTCCCTTTAAGGGACAAGCCACGCCCATTCCCCTCCCCATCCGCTGAGGCAGGCTGATCTTCAGCTTCCAGCCTGAGCTCGCTCTCTTTTCCATCTTCCTCTCGGAGAGGTAGCTTCGCTTCTGCCTCTCTCTCCACTTTTCTGCTTCCCCCCTTCTCTGTCTCTTTCTCTTTCTCTCTCTCTCTCTCTCTCTCTCTCTCTCTCTCTCTCTCTTTCTCTGTCCCCCCTTCACTCCTCCTCCTCCATAACCCCCTGAATAAACATTCAACCTCACCCTGCATGTCGTGTCTATCCATGTTTCTGTCTTCTGCCCACCCGCCATGTGTATCCCATTGTTCTTTTTTAAAAATGCTGCAAGATCCCCAGCAGCAGTAGGCAGCAGAAATGCTGTAGGTCCCAAATGGTGGCGGCAGGCCATGTGGTGGCAGGCAGCGGGCTCTGGGAGCAGCCAGTCCCAGGCAGAAATGGCTGCTGGTCCCAGAGCAGCGGCCCAAGCGGTGGTGGTGGTGGCGGGCCATGTGGCGGCAGACAGTGGGCCCCAGGCAGAGGCGGCTGCTGGTCCCCGAGCAATGGCTGGTTCCAGGCAGGGAGACACATGGCGGGTGGGCAGAAGACAGAAACATGGATAGACACGACATGCAGGGTGAGGTTGAATGTTTATTCAGGGGGTTATGGAGGAGGAGGAGTGAAGGGGGGACATAGAAAGAGAGAGAGAGAGAGAGAGAGAGAGAGAGAGAGAGAGAGAGAAGAGGAGAAAGAGACAGAGAAGGGGGAAACAGAGAAGTGGGAAGAGAGGCAGAAGCGAAGCTACCTCTCCGAGAGGAAGATGGAAAGAGAACGAGCTCAGGCTGGAAGCTGAAGATCAGCCTGCCTCAGCGGATGGGGAGGGGAATGGGCGTGGCTTGTCCCTTAAAGGGACAGGAAAGCACAACATTCCCAGATCTTCCTTATAATAAAAAGCACGCACGTCAAGGAAGCAGAAAAGGAAGGGCCCAAGATGGCAGCGGGCAGGTCAGAGGTAATGGGAGTGGGCGTGGCTTGTCCCTTAAAGCGACAGGAAAGCACAACAGAGACCAGAGGATGTGGTTAGCGGGGATGGTCATGCTCATTTATGGGCGTCCACACCTGTATTCCTACACCAGTGCTGGGGAGGCTAAGGCAGGAGGGTCATGAGTTCCAGGCCAGCCTTGACTCTGTAACAATATCCTGTCTCAGAGGAGGCTTTGCTGTTGTTGTTAGGAGAGACATTTTAGGATGTGATGTGTGGATGACCAAGGTTACCATGAGGGGAAGTTTTCCCGGGTCCCAAGGGATTGAAAGGCTGAGGGCATGGAAATTTTGCTGAGATTCCAGAAGCCTCAGAGTGTCCACACCTACTCCACCTGATTCAGCGGCAATTGCTTGCAGTACAGTTGCCCTGGCATGAGGTGACAGGGCCACCTCTGTTCATACCAAAGACATATCTCAAAATAGAAGCACAGACATTGAGCATGTCAGGGGCAGAGGCCCTGGGCCAGGCTCCATCTGCGGCGCGCGCCTTCCTCATGCTAGACGCTGATAGGTGCTCTGTATCTATTAACAGCTCACACTTATGAATAAAATAACAGGAATAGCCTTCAAAGTTAAATAAATTGCACTGCCATGAATAAAACGAGAACAGCAGCCTGCTCCCATCTAAGGATGGATGAAGTGTGGAGACAGCTTGGGTGAGTGTGGACGCACCAATCAATCAACAATAGGAAGTAGGCAGAGGAGGCAGAAGGACTGGATGGAGAGAAATGGCATTTCAGAAAAGAAAAGGCCGGGGTGCTTTGAAAAGAGAGCATCTTGTTCTGTGATCCAGGCCCCTACCTGAGCCTCTCAAGTCCCTGTGACTACTGTGCAGCTGTGTGCATGTTTGATGGGAATGGATTCTAGACTAGATTTAAACATAGGCAGTAGGATGTTACAGAAAGGAAGTGGGGGAAGGGCATCAAAAACCCAGGGCGTGCTGGGGAATAACCAGCCATCCTGGGAACGCATCTGTCACAAAAGTAGGGTCATAATTCAACTCTCGCTTTGCGAGAGGCCTGTAGGCAGTGGCTTTTCTCCTTCAGCCGGGCTGTGCAGGGTGAGGATCTGGGAGGTCACAGGCTTGGCACAAGCAAATCTCACCGCGTCTGCCAAAGCCTGGGGTCCTTTCCAAGCAATAAAATTATAGGTGTGAAACCCGTTGTTGCCATTTTCTCCAAAACACATCACAGCAATCACAAGAAGATGCAGAGATGGCTTCCTCCTCTTGAAATGGCTAAAACAAAGGCGCTATATATAAATACATGGCTAAAAATAGGTGACAGTTGGTAAGTCAGCAAGCTCTCGTTTAGAACCTGGCCTGCAATTCAAGACTTCCAGAGGCTGAAGGTGGCTGACTTTCCACCGGTTTCATAGCTTTCACCCCTCCACGTTTCCTTGCAGAAGGCAGTTCTCACCAATGCTGCTTTTTATGCCTCTCCAGTCACACGTGATAACCCACCCCATACCTTTGACATCCAGTTCTCTGAGCACCTGCCTGCTTTATTTTTGACACTGTGTTCATGGGTTGAGCGTAACTAGGCACTGGGATTAGTAACTGGCAGGGATCTTACTGACATTGCTTTGCTACTGACTTTATATTGAAAACCCCAAAACTACCGATAAAACATGAGAGTTGTGTTCTGGGTGTGACCAGGTTTTGCCTGCATATGTATATTCCGCTTTGCATCTATTTCTATCTCGCCCACTTAGCAGAAAGCAAGGGGAGGAGCTAGGGGTTCATGGGAGCACACACTTCTTCTTTAAGATTTAAAGATTGTGATGCTGTAAATTAAACCCAGGATGTTCTGCCTGTTTGGGAAGTACATGTCCACTGAGCAACACACCTACTTCCGATTTCTTGAGAGCAGGATATAAAAGTTTTAGCTTTTCAGAGGGACTTTTTGTTTGCATTTTCTAGTCAGCACTCAGGAGGCAGAGGTAGGCGGATCTCTGTGAGTTCAAGGTCAATCTGGTCTATAAAGGGAGTTCCAGGATGCCTAGAGCTACACAGAGACACGCTGTCTCAGAAAACAAAAAGAAAAACAAAACCAAAAGGCAATCGCGTTTTAGTGAATCAACGTCTATGCGTAAAAGTCAGTTCCATGGCTTAATCACAAGCCGTGCAGACTCAGTGCAAACCTTGCATCATTGGGAAGCAAATGTGGGACACTTAGGGCCTTAACCATAAACTAGGCACTTGTCTCACTCCAGCTCAGTGTGTGCATTTGGTCTACCACCCATTATCTTCCATCCTTCCTATGATGTCTGTGAATGCCTTGAATCAACTCTCCCAGAAGCAAGTTCTGCAGAGACTGAAGAGCAGGAACCAGCCTTTTCCACATTACATAGTACATAGTGCATACTACAGAGAGAGTAAGAGATGTGTTTATTTTCCACTTAAAAGTCCCAGGACAAACATGGGATGCAGGGAGATGGGAGTAACGCCTTTTGAGCTGACCACCTGGCAACCACAGTTACAAAGACAATGGTTTGCATGATCATGGTCAACAGGGCCATGTTATCTACTGGGGGCTATGTTTGCTTGGCCATGATCCACAGGTGTACCACACCTGTGTCATTGTCCAGCTCCCCAATCCTGATCCTGCATCACAGTTAACAACACCATTGCTGAAGGAAACCGCTCCCCAAGGAGCCAGATACCCAGCTTTGGGCATTGACCCCTGGATGAAGGCATGCCACAGCTTCTCTGGCCCCTCCAACAGTTGCACCAGCACTCAGTTCCTGGTGTAGGATTTTTTTTTTTTTTACTGCACTAGAGAGTAAAAAAAAATGAAATCTTTTTTCCCCTGCAACTGAACTGACTGATAAGGGTAGGAATTATTTTGATTCATAAATGAGGCAATCAGGGCACAGTAAGGTTAAGACCCAAACAACGAATTCATGTCAGATAATGGATTTAAACCCAGACCTGTTATCTCTAAAGGTAATTCACTGACTGCGCATCTTTAGACTGCTTCCAGAATGAGTCTGAATTAATACATATTAAAAGAAGAATTGCAACCTGAAAACCCTGCCTAGTGCACTGAATGCCAAATAAAGATAAATATCCCTTATACTATTTTTTTTTGTTATAGAAAATATAATCAAAGAGCGGAACTGAGGGGGAAATTCAGAAAGGGCTGAAAAGAAAATGAGAAGGAAAAACAGAGGGAGAGCTATCTCAGCAACTTCTCTGCCTTTGGGAAGGTTACTGCTCTAATGTATAGTCCAAGGGCTGGAGTTGTAATGCTAATATCAGGGAAGGCTGTGATGTGTCTCCTTGGGCCCTAGAGAAGAGTGTTTTCGAAACAGGGAGTCACACATCAAGTCAAAACCGGATTGTTTGAACCCTCAGTGAATATACTTGCTATACTTTTGCATCGTACACTCATGGTGAGCATCCGCAGTGACACCAGTTTGTGCTTGAAAACATGTCCTGTCGAAGTAGCCCAGCAGGTTCTAAGCAGAGAAATCAGTGTGCTCCATGATTCTACTTCTGCGGGACAATGCTCCAGTACACTGTAAAGATTTGTCTCTCTTATTGGTTTAATAAAACACTGATTGGCCAGTAGCTAGGCAGGAAGTAGAGGAGGGGCAACCAGACTCAGAGAATTCTGAGATGAGGAAAGGCAGAGACCTAGTAGCAAGCCAGATGCAGAGGAAGCAAGATAAGAATGCTTTTCTGTTGTATCCCATGCTTTTTCAGACCCAGGCTAGCTGGACTTGGTGAATTCCCGAAAGATCATACATAGCGAGAACTCAAGAACAATGGCAATGGGTTTTTGATCCTACTGCACATACTGGCTTTGGGGGAGCCTAGGCAATTTGGATGCTCAACTTACTAAACCTGGATGGAGGTGGGCGGTCCTTGGACTTCCCACAGGTCAGGGAACCCTGATTGCTCTTCAAGCTGATGAGGGAGAGGGACTTGATCGGGGGAGGGGGAGGGAAATGGGAGGCGGTGGCGGGGAGGAGGCAGAAATCCTTAATTAAATAAATAAATTTAAAAAAAGAATGCTTTTCTGAGAAAAGGTATCAAACCACATGGCTAAACATAAGTAAGAATAATGGATTAATTTAAGTTGTAAGAGCTAGTTAGTAACAAGCCTGAGTACTAGGCCAAAGTGTTCATAATTAATATAAGAATCTGAGTGTTTATTTGAGACTGAACAGCTACGGGACTGGGCAGAACAGAAACTTCCACCTCCATTCTACATCACATGTTCTTGTGGTTTATGACAGAATTAATTAATGGGAAGGAACATGTTTTCATAAAGGTCTAGTGGTGACAAAAATCATAACCCACAATCATAAGACTCAAGTTAAAGTACTTAGCCCAAAGTGAGAGACTGCAAAGCAAGAGCCACGCAGTTAGCCTTATCTCAAGAGCTTCAGATGAGTGGCACAAGCAGGATTTTACTGAGGTTCATTTTTTTTTTTTGAGACTAAGTCTTGTCACATAGTCCAGGCCAGCTCAGAACTTACTGTGGAGCTCTACCTGGCCTTAAACTTGTAATCCTGCTGCTCCCAAGCATCGAGATCATATGTATGCGTCACCAAGCCTGGTTAAAACAGTCTTAGAGTGATTATAGATATGCAAGACAAGATAAAAACATAAAAGAACAATGAGCTAGAAAAAGCCTGGTGGAATTTTAGAAGAAGCACAACTTCTATAAAAAGAAAACATACTGTAAGCATTTACAGTGCATAGAACAATATGTGAGTCCCTGTTCAAGAAAAAAATTACTGGATGAAAAAAAGACAGAAAATACAAAATAGAATATGAGTGTTATATTAAGAGAGCAATATTGATATACATTTATTAATCTCCAGATTGCAAAACTGGAATAAGGCAGGGTGTTATTTGCATAGGTAATAGCTACAATTTACTCAGAATTCATTAAAAACATTATTCCAGGGCTGGAGATATAGCTAAATTGGTGGAGCACTTGCCTAGTATGCTTGAGGTCCTGAATTTGGTTTACTGCACTGTATAAAACTGGACATGATGGCACACACTTATAACCCTAGCATTTGGGAGGTAAGGAATGAGGATTAAAAGTCCAATTTTTCCAAGGAACCCCCACCTCCATCCAGGTTTAGTAAGGTGAGCATCCAAACTGCCTAGGCTCCCACAAAGCCAGTACATGCAGTAGGATCAAAAACCCATTGCCATTGTTCTTGAGTTCTCAGTAGTCCTCATTGTCTGCTATGTTCAGCAAGTCCGGTTTTATCCCATGCTTTTTCGGACCCAGGCCAGCTGGCCTTGGTGAGTTCCCAATAGAACATCCCCATTGTCTCAGTGTGTGGGTGTACCCCTCGTGGTCCTGAGGTCCTGGGTGGCGGTGGCGGGGAAGAGACAGAAATCTTTAATAAATAAATAAATTTAAAAAAAGTCCAATTTTTCAGTGGTCATAAAGAGTTCAAGACTAACCTGGGCTGCATGAAACCGTGTATCTTCGCCCCTCCCACACAGACCGCTCCTTCCCCATAGATTAAGGAAGTACTTGTCTATAATAAGACTGATTTATAGTAATATTCACATAAAGTTATTGATCACCACTGACAAAGAAGACAACCCGAGGCAAATAGCTTTACTCTAGAAGAAGCAACAAGATTCAGAGTAGAGTTATCAAGTCTTACGGCTGAGTTGGGGATTGGTCAACTAGAGTTCGTGGCTCATAGATTTATCTGTCATAGTTTATTTTTAAACATTTATTTAAAAATTTTTCATATAATATATTTTGGTTATAGTCTTTGTCCTCCTCCAAATCTTCCAAAGTTATACCCCTCAATTCAGTACAAGTTAGTTACTTCCATTAATTTAGCTGTTTGTATGTCTGCTTTCATGCTACGACACCGTTGATTACTTGTGTTAGAATCCATATCACCTCTAATATCCCAAATGCTTGCTTTCTCCCTTTTAGAGAAAGGTTGCTGATCCCTGGTCAAAGGATGGACTTCAGTGAAATGAAATGGCAGAGAAGAAAACCCAATACAAAGTTAAACATTCTAAATGAAGGTGTGTAGGTAAAATGACAGAAGGCTTGGCTTAGGCAGCCAAAGGCACGGAGAAGATTTGCCACACCTTTGGTGGCTGGGAGCAGACTCCATCAACTGAAAACAATTTGAGTTTGATAGTCAAGCCATGAGCCTGAAGTCAGTGGCCCGACCAACCTTGGGGACTGCCTATCTGTCCTGACGTTTACTACTGTAAATCCTTGTGCTGTGTAGCTTTATCGGACTACACGGTACCTACAGCTTCACCCACCACCCCAGCTGGTGAGTTAATGCTTAGTAGGTTGTGAAAGTACAGAAATGGTGCCTTTACAGATCTCAGTGCTGTGGTTGCCTCCTTACTTCCTAACACACTCAGGAGTCACTACATAGCAAAAATATTAGCCAGCCCAATGTATTCAAATTGGCAAGTATTGGGAATGTTGGCAAGCCTGACTAGACAAGGCCACAGGACTAGGTATGGCAAGGAAAGGCTCTGGTGTTCAAAGAATATCAGTTACTGAAGTGAAGCCAGCTCTGGTGGACAGAAGGGTCTTGTCTGATACACGATCCCCAAAGAAACCATTAGCAGCATTAGGAATGGTGACATCCAGAATCAGAGAGACTCTATGCTACTTCTCTAGTATACAAATAACCCTTAGAATAAGTACCTGAAGTCAGCAAATCAGTACATTGGTCAACGATCTGAATCATCAGTTCTCAGGGACATGAAACAAATGATCAATAGGTATTGTCCAAGTGGTCAACATCCTTAATCAGCAACGAGGCACAAATCAAAAACTGATATTACATCTGACTCCAGTCCAATAACCAACATCAAGAAAACAAGCGATTATAGATGTTAACAAGGGTGTGAGGTAAGAGGACCAGTAGTTGTCATGATGGAGGTTCCTGAAAATGCTGACACAGATCTACGCTGTGATCTGGCTATATACGCCTAAATAGTCATCAAAGAATTCACGTCAACACACCACAAAGGTACTTCTACATCCTTGCTCACAGTGGATACATCTTAAAGATCAATCAACGGATGAGTGGATAAAAAAAGTATAACACGGATATACGTTAAAATTATATTCAGCTGTGAGAAGAATAAATTAAGGCATTCATGGGAACATGAGCTACGCTGGAGATCGTAATTCTGAATGAAAGACACCAGACTCAGAAAGCTAAAGACCACATGCTTCTTCTCATAATGTGGAATATGTGTGTGTGTGTGTGTGTGTGTGTGTGTGTGTGTGTGTGTGTGTGTAGAATAAGAAAGTAGGAAATACATTTTTTTTTTTGAGAGGAGAGGAAGGGATTTAAACAGAAGGGAAGGAGAGAACAAGAGAATCATAAAAAATATATGTTAGGTATCAGAACGGGAGACTGGGGGAAGAAAGAGGATTAGCAATGGGGGGCGGTGATGAGATGGACTAGAGCAATAGTGTGCTGATAAGACTAACGTATAATGATATATATCTATGAAACTGCACAGTAGGTTGCTCATACCGAAGGAAAGTTTACGATGCTTGCGTCACAGCGTTTCTGGGACTAGTTGAGATTTCCAGATATCATGTATCATGATGCACTGATCCGGAGGAAAGAGGCATGCTGGCTTCCCCTTTCCCCAGAGACTGCCATGGAGCACCAGGAAGTTGTGTGCCATCACTTTGTCATAGACTCCAAAAGCACACTTAATGCAGGTTAGTAATCTGCAAAACAAGTTGGACAAAAGCATGGAATCATATTTCAGCCACATAATGACTTATTTCTGTGTGGATGAAAATGAGGTATTGCAGTTAATGGATTGTTTTCATTGTGGTCAGCTCGGTGAAAGGATTTTCCTAACCCTTTTGGTAGACGATTCTGGAAAACATTGTCTGTAGGTCAAGAGCACATCCTTCTTATATTTTGATATAAATTTCTTTACTCGGCTCTAAAGTTAGAATAAGTTTGTTTGCAAACCACAAACCCCAGCGAGTCTTACAGAGACTTTTTTTTTTATACTGGAGGCTCTCCAAGGAGAAGGAATTTACTCTGTGTTAACATAACCACCTTACAGCATTATTTCGCTAACACCATCCATGGAAACTCAACTGTGCAACTTACTGTTCTTTAAGCAAATCCCAAGCCTCTAATATAAGTTACCACAGCTATCATTTCAGACTGCCTTTGGAGAGCTTACCTCACAGCAGTGGCCCGGATGCTATGGGGAAGGTTAGACGATATCATTTCATGTAAGGTAATTTGACAGTGGTTATCCACCTCCCTTTCTTCTCCCTCACAGAAAGGGTAGGGGAAGAGATGGCCATCCATCTGCCTGAAAGTCTTGGATAGTCTTAGGGTTCACATACCCTAATAGGAAATATGGAGTTCTCTCTCTCTCTCTCTCTCTCTCTCTCTCTCTCTCTCTCTCTCTCTCTCTCTCTCTCTCTCTCACACACACACACACACACACACACACACACACACACACACACACACACTGAGATATACTGATTCCAATCTATTGTGTGTTTGAGTGGAGTGTTCATATAGGGATTCCTCTAAGACCTAACCTGCTAGAAACGAGACTGTTATAGATGTGTACACAGGGATCTCCTATGACCTGTGCTGGTAGGTAACAAGAAGAAGCCATTGAGTGTGTTTTGATGGCAGTGCAATGAACTATGGGCTGTAGAGTTATTTTCACATGAGACAGGCATTTGAAGTGGTTTTTGCAAAACCAAGAAAGGATAAGAAAGGGAGAAAGGGACATTATTCAGAGCAAGAGATCTTGTTTTAGGGCAGTCCTGAAAAGTCCTAGAATATCAAATCGAAAACCAAAACAGCTCTTTTCTTAAATGGGGTGTATACATCTCTACCCTCTTCTTGGATTTGTGTCTTTAGGTATATCTGTTCCACTCATTGTGCTGCTATAAATGCAGACTGAACAGCACCACCAAAGGATGCCCATCTCTGCCACAACATCCCTTGTGTCCTCATTTGGCCCCAGCCATTCTGAAGAACACACGGCATAGGTAAAGAATGATCTACCTGCTTTGACTAGAATCAATGAAAGTGTAATCAACTGCTGTATACAGGATCAATACAAAAATCAATTGGAACTTCATCTATCGGAAAACCCTTAGCAGAAGGCAAACTTTTGCTGTTTGATGTAACATTAAAATGTCAAGAATATAATAGATATTTAAAAAGTGACACGCAAGACTTCCAAAAAGAATAAAACAAGCCAACAGAAACTGTTTTTTTTAAAAATGTTTGTGAGTGTTTTATTCACATAAAAGTCGGCGTAACACATGTGTTCTTGGTGCTATGGAGGCCATAAAAAAGGGTCCAGTCCTCTAGAACTGCAGTTACAGGCACTTGTGAACTGGCCTGTGGATGTTGAGACACAAACCCAGGTCCTCTGCAGGAGAACCTAGTGCTCCAGCTCCAGTTCCAGCACTGACTGTTCTGATCCAGTTGAGCAGACCTTCCTATATGGAGACATCCATCAGACTTTTTAGAAGGCGCCATAAGGAGATTTCAAGGCAAATCTCAGCAGCTCAATTATTTGAAAAATTTATATCAAGACACAAAAAAACCTAGATTAGGAACATGAAGGGAAGATGAACTTCTCATGACGTCAGTTTGACAATAAGCCGGAAGTAAGTGTGATGGGATAGACATAGACAAATAAGCTCTGAGCACAGGGGGAGAGGTTCTGGGAAGTGACCCCTACATCTGCTGACTCCAGGAGAGAACAGAGATGGCATCAACACGTCAATGGTGCTAGAGTGTTTACTGTTCTTTTTTTTTTTAAATATCATGGTATGCGAAATGTCAATTCAAGAAAAAGTGTTCACTTAAATGAGAAAAATTAAGCTATAGACCTTTATTTATTGATTTATTTATTTACCACCCTGACTGCAATTTCTCCTCACTCATCGTTTCTCATCCTCAACCCCCCACTTTCCCTCTGCCCTCCCTTCAACCCACTCCTCCTGTTTCTTGCCAACTTAAAGTACCGCATACCAAGTTGCGATAAGACAAAGCACATCCCCTTGCAATAAGGTTAGGTAAGACAATCCAGTATGAAGAATGGGTTCGCAAGAGCCAGCCAAAGCATTAGGGACAGCCACTGCTGCCATTGTTAGGAATCCGTAAGCAGAGCAAGGCTACACAACTGTCACATATGTGTAGAGGGACTAGGTTGGCTCCCTGCTTGTTGGTTCAGACTCTGTGCATCAGGTTAGTTGTTTCTGTGGGTTTTTTTTTTTGTGTGTGTGTGTGATGTCCTTGACCCCCATGCTTCCTACAATCCTTCCTCCCTCTCTTCAACACTATTTTCCAGGCTTGGTCTAATGTTTGGCTGTGAGTCTCTGTATCTGTTTCCATCAGTTACTTGATGAAGAGTCTCTGACATGCTGGAAAACACTCCTCCATTGCTGGTGGGAGTGCAAAATTGTACAGCCCACTTTGCAAATCAATGTGGTAGTTTCTCAGAAAATTGAGAATCAATCTACCTCAAGCCCCAGTGATACCATTCTTGGGCATACACCACAAGGACACTTGACCTGCAATGTTCATAAAAGCTATACACCTTTAAAGAATCAATGTGATGAAGTCTACCTGCATCGTGTAGAAACATTTTTAAAAAGTCAAGATAGGATCTTACTGTGTAGTTCTGACTGTCCTGAAACTCATGGTATAGACCAGGCTGGCCTTGAACTCAGAGATCTGCTGCCTCCCAAGTGCCAGGACTAAATGCATGTGCCACTACCCCCAACTCTCTCTTCCTGTTGCCTGCAGATGGAGCTGTAGAACTCTCAGCTCTCCAGCCTGCATGCCCCCATGCTTCCTACCATGTTTCCTGCCATGCTGGTAACAGACTAAACCTCTGAATTGTATGCCAGCCCAGGTAGATGTGCTTTCCTTTATAAGAGTTTCTGTAATCATGGGCATCTATTCACAATGCTAAAGCTCTACCTAAGACCGTAAGTGCAGGGAGCCGGACAGGATCGCCATTACAAGATGGCGCTGACATCTTGTCTTGTTGGAAATAAACAACTCCATATTTGGCTATGCGTTTGGGAGCTGAGTGTCCCCGCCGCGGGGTGGATAAGGATCCTTGGGCCTATCCTAACACAGTCTAGTGTCAGCTGATGGTGGCAGCCAATCACAGGGCGACCCATGTGCCTACTCCCTATATAAGCAGCTGCTTTAGTGCTCTCGGGGCCCCTCGCTTCCTGCTCTCCCTCAACCAAGAGGCACTCCATTAAAGCGTGATCTGAGAAGAATCCTCATGTGGTGGTTGTTCTTTCTCGTTGGTCGAGAAGTTCGCCGCACGTAAGAGTCCAACACAGCCTCAAAGGAAGAAATTATTTCTCAGTGTGCTGTCTGAATGTGTTTTGAGTTGCCATCATTTCAATGAAAGTTGCTTAGAAAATTCGGTTGAATTTTTTTCAACTATATTAGTTTCATTGATTGAGAATAAGAAGTTGTTAAACTAGAAACTGATTATCTCCACATAAGTAACAAAGCAGCTTTCTCTGCGAATTTCCTTCCTCACAGGACTGGCTTGTCCCTGTCCCTAATACATGATTTTTTTTTTTTTATTCCAATAATGTTGAGCACATTCCAACCCTTGGGTGAAAATCGTTTTTAGTGAACTTTGGACCTCCGAAGCAATTGTTACTATTTTTTCCAACTTTTTTTAGTTACAAGGAATAATGAATTATTAAACAAAAACTGGTCTCATTGAAATATCTGATCTTTGTGAGAGAGTCAGTAACAAAACTTAGAGAGGAATGGAATAAAACATTATATTACTGAAATACGAACAGTTCCAAATCTTTCCACTCATGAATTCAGTATCTTTCCCAATTTAACTGAAACGTATGGATAATGGAATTTTGTTAGGAGCCAATTTTCTCCTAAAATCATTGCAGGAACCATCACCCTGGGAGAGTCTGCAGAGAACCCCACACCCCTAATTATGTTAGGAATCATTCTATTGACAGAGCCTACCCCACACCCAAATTGGCTGATGGAGAGCTATCTGGAGAGCTATCTGTTTGCAGAACCCACACCACATTCCAAACTATTTAGGGAACTAGGTGTGGCAACTCGTGACTTCTTGGCCTACAGTGACCTGACCGAAGATAACCTCCTGCCTACGTGACCAACACGGACCACGTGACCAACGTGAACTACGTGGCAAGAGCTCAGGCCCCTGTACCCACCCCCCAACTCCATACCCTATATAAGTTGTACCCCATCTCTAATAAACGGAGGCTTTGACAGGAATTCCAGCTTGGCCTCATTCCTCTTTTCTAGCCCATATCTTCCAGATAGCGCCTCTCCGGGACCCTGGAATAACTGAACTGCCGGGCGGGTTCCTAACCCTAGACGAGGTAACCCGTCAAGGCAATCAACAGAATTTTATAAAGAATCAAACACTAAGCATTTGCTTTGTAGTAAGACAGGAAGGTAAAACACATGGAAATTCAGGGCTCATTTGTGGGACACAGGAGGGTTGAGTTCATCTGATACCTCACCCTCAGCAGGATATAGGCAACGATACATGGGTGAGCGTGTCTAGGCATGTGCCATTATTTTGTCCATGGTTCTTTGCTCCAATCCAAGGGTGCCCTCTCAGGTTTGATTTTGGCTTTTCTTCTCCTTTCCTGTTAACTTCCTTCTGTCTTGCAGACCCCTTTCTTTGCCTAAGGAGCCTGTCAGGTGAATCTCTAAATCCTCAGTTTCTCTCTCTAAAGGGCTACTTCACGCTTCCCACTGGTTTTCAGGTAGGTTGCATCCTACCCAACACAGGACTGCTTCTGCATTGAATCCCCACCTCTACTCTTGCCCTCTGAAGTTGGTCTCCACACTATCGTGAGCAAATTTGCTAGAGCAGGGGGACTCTCTGCTCCTCACAAGGTCCTCTCCTTCCTGGCACAGTCAGAGCCACCCCCGAGCTCTGTTCTCTCCCTTCTTGTCTTATGGTTTTCTAAATTAAATGAATCCAGTCATTTATTTATTTTACCGCACTTCACTCTGTGTTCCAGCCGAACGGAAACCGCTGCTGATGGCAATCAGCCACCAGCTTACCACTTCCTCTTAGCCCATCCCTAAGAGTACTTCAGGAGATAGTTACACTCACTGCCGGTGTGTGTGCATGTGTGTATGTATGTGTGTGTGCTCATGCATGTGTGCCATTGCTCATGAGTGTTACTCAGAGGACACCCCGTGCTTGTCAGATCTCTATCTCTACTGTGTGGCTCCTAGAGACTGAACTCAATGGATGAGGCAAACAACTTTCCCACAGAGCTATCTCAGCAGCCTTATATTATTTTTGATCAGAACATGACAGGTTCAGTATGTATAAACTGTGCGGATCAAAGTAAGTCAACTGGTGAATCTATCTCTTCTGACATTTATCCTTTCTTTGTTCAATATTCTCACTTCTATGTGTTCTGGGATGCTGTATGTGGTTGTGACCTATGCTCACTTCCCATGCAGCACAATGTCATAGGCTGCTAGTAATTATTGTCATCTGGCACTTTCAGATAACGAACTTGAAGTTCAGAAGAGTGAAAGCAGTTATACAAGGTTTCCTGCTTGCCCAAGTATTTGGAAGCAAGGACACGCTCTCTTCCTTTTCTTCTGTGTCTTTTCTAAAGGTTTCTTAAAAGGACTTGTGGCATCTTCGTGCCATTGCACAGAACTTCCACCTGGAAGCACGTGGGTGGCAGAACTTGAGAAACGCAGCTCACATCGAGTGGGCCTGTGCCAGAGATGCTGATTACCACCATCTGATGCCTAAGTAGTACCTCCAATAAACACCATGTGGCTGCAAATAGCAGAAGGGTGGAAAGGCAGGAACTCTGGTTAACAGTGCTGTTGGTTCCATCCAATCAGCAATGTCACTCCGGTTCAAGAGGTTAAGCGGCCTTACGTTCCTAAACCTTGTCCGATTTCACTGTGACGTGCTCTTTGCTACAAAGGTCACCCAGAAGTAGTCTCACCACAGTCAAGTGTGCAACAGTTATCACGTGTTCTTTCACACGTGCATGCTCCTGGTTTGGATGAGCACCCAAATGGCTTCTGAAAGATCTTTGACTCGACTTCCTCTATGTCCTCCTCCTAGGTCCATCTCAGTAAGGTATTCTGATCACAAGCTGCTCAGAAGAGAGAGTCCCTCAGTTTTGGTCCTTAAATTCTCTTCCAAACTTCCCCGATCAACAACAACAAAATGCCTGACCCAATAGAGACCGGATGTAGAGAAATAGCCATTAAGGAAGAACAGCTGTGGAAGCCCAAAGAGGCCAAAGGTCAAAGAGTTTGGGACTTGTTTTTAGTTCATTCAAGGATCCAGTGCTTCCAACTCACCCACCATCTCTAAAGGTCATCTAAAGGTCCCACTTATCTGCAAATCAGAGTTCTCCTCTTTCAAAACTTTCACCAACAGGTGTGGCTAGTTTCCAGACCTCCAGGCTCCTGAAATAGGGAAGTAGTTGGTTCCTACCTAAAACAAAAGTCTAAGGATCCTACTAAGTTCTAGTTCCTTTTATGGAAATAGCTTGGGATTCCACCCAGGGAGTGGTTTGCCTACAGAGTGTTTGGCCTAGGGCACGGGCAAGGAATGTACCCCAGGACTTCCAGTTTGTAAGTTAATGCAGTTCTTTTCTTCTACTCCCAACCTTTTGAAACCAGCGGTATATTAACCAGTTGGAAATTAAACATGGGGCGAATTTTCAGTACTCATTTAAATTCCCTCCTGATACTATCCTAAGTGTTTCTGTGTTTTCTTATTTCTGTTCGCGTCTTCGTATTCTTTACTCTATTTCTAAATTTCTACGCCTCTACTCTGGAAGAGGGTATTTTTTGTTGAGACTGGCCCCCAACAAACAACAGAGACATGGTACCAGAAAAATTAGGCTCCGAAGATGGGGAGGGAAAACCTCAGCCCTGCCTGGGGGAAGTGCTGATGGTTCCACAAGTGCTGTTCATGTCCTAGAACCAGCGGTGGCGGCAGCAGCACCAAACTGTCGCTGTGCTGACAACTGACCCACTGCAGGGTTGGTCATTTTGGGAAAGAAAGCTTTTGGATACAGTGGTCCTGATGTTGCTGTACCTGAGTCTATGTCATGGCTCCCAGTTGCCATGGGCTGACCGCACGAGTGCAGCCGCTTCTCAGAAGGTCCTGGGGGCCTTGTGTTGGGCCGCGTGTGCTGCTGAGTTGATAACACACACACAGTTTTATTAGACACCGTGACAGCAAATCTCAGAGTGGACTGTGGCATTTCCCCTCTGGCTTCTGTATTTGTAAGTGGATCATGGGACATTACTTTATTGGAAAGAAGGGCTTCTTGGAGAGACACCCCTTTACCTCTAGTTATTGACAATTACAAAGACCAGAAAGTCAGCCTGAAATCCTTGGAGTGGATTTTGACGCTAAGAATCTGAACATGGACATCATCTTGACAGTCTAAGGCATTGCATCTCTGGGACTTTCTTGAAATTGGCCAAATCTAGTTAGACTTTGAGTTGAGAGGCGTGACGGATGCTACTTGGTTGCTGCTATCCTTTCTTCCTGATTCTCTCCTACCTCACATCCAAGAACCAACCAGGCCTGACCCTGCTTATGAAGGCGTAAGTCACAAACAATCCCACAGCAGTTTGGAATTATGATTAATAAGGTGGTATTTATTTAAAGGGGAAAAAACTTACAGATCACCGTCCCAGACAACAGCACTCTGTGCAATCAGGAAGGAGTCTAGTCGCCAGAAGCGGAGCAGGAAGTAAGAGAGAGCGAGGAGGGAAGACGCTGCTTTTTTAAAGAGAGAGACCACGCCCCAATGGGCTGCTATCTCAGCAGCTATTGGCTGGAGGAGCGGAAGGACCTCCCTCAACATGCTTAGGTTCCCAAGATCATATGAGCTCAAGCACACTAAAGGTGGCATGATTGTAGAATTTCTCTCCTCCCTCATCTTCATCCCTTCGTTTACTTCTTTCCAGTGGCTTTGACCTCATGATCTAGGTGCTGGACTTACTGGTTGTGCCATCACACCCGTCTTATTGGAACATTTCAACAGTAGCTTAAAGTGACTATCGAATAAAACAAACCAAAGAAATTTAGTACCAGAAACGTCTGGGAAAATGCATCATTATAGCCAAAAGAATGATGTGCTCACAGCAGCATGAAAGTGGCAAAAGAGGTATGTTATCAAAATCATGTTGAGATGCTTTCTTCCACCCATCACTTTGAATCTGTAATGGATACCCTCAGGAGGATTAGTACTTTGCATGCATAAATGCCTTTCATAGCCTTAGAGATGACAGCCACAAGTTTGCAGCCCTGTCCTTGGAGAGGTCATTCTCCAATGAAGGCGTATGGATTCTCTCTTAGTAAGACAGGCGGCTGTGACTCATCCCCACTGCAGACCGAAGTGTTTCCTCTGTTGGGAGTTTGATGGTGGAGAGCGAAGAGTTGTGAAGATGATGCTCATAGCTCCTAGGCTCCTACTGATGTGAACAGAATGGTCTTCAACATGAGTTTCTCTAACATATTGTTAGGAAGTGACAAGAAAAGAACTTGGAGAGGAAGAAGGAGAAGGTTGAATGAGGATGTTAAGAGAGGAAACTGATCATCTAAGGAACCTGACCTAGGATTTGCAAAAGACTTTGAAGATCTGGGCATAGTTTCTAACTTCCCAGGTTTACTTTCTCCTCTTGATTCATCTAAGATATGACCGCAGCCTGCTCCAAATTAAAGTGTCATAAATACGTTGTATGCATGTATTAAATCCTCTAAGAATAAACAAGAATATTATACACGGAAAGTTGTCCTTCTTAGAAAAGAGGAAGCAGGAGAATGGAGAGAGGGCAGTATCTTTCGCCCTAGCCTCAGAGGCAGAAAGCATTCCAGGAATGGAATGAGTACTAGCAGGTTCACAAGAGAACAAGTTGCCCTGCAGGGAGGAAGGAAAGCGGCAGACAGCTGACCTTGGCCAGAGAAACATCCCTTGTGGTGCTTGGAAGAACACGGCTAGAATGTTCCTGCGTATAGTAAACAATGAAACACTTTGGATCATGGAAATTCTAGAAAATGACCACTCAGTTGTTTTAACTTAGGATCTTGAAGGTAGAGAGTATCTCTTGAACTGACAGGAGAGACATAAACGAAAATAAAGACATTTACTTCCTATAAGTTCTATAGGGTGCATAGCATACCCAGGAGCCATACTCCCAGAAGGCAGGGAACATGAAGGAAGAAAGTGAACCAGGAGCTAGCAGACACACTTATTTGGGTCCAAAGGATTATCCAAATATATTTCCCATTAATAGATTGAAAGCAAGGAGGAACAAAACTGGGGGGACCTGATGTGCCCAGAGGGTTCACTGCTCTGTATCTCCACAGACCATGGAATGAGAGTCGACAGGGGCAATTATGGGGGCTATAACAACCGCACCAAAGGGAAGTGGCTACTGGGAAATGTTTTATAAGGCAGAAGAGAGCCACACTGAGGACCTGGGAGGAGGCAAGGAGCATGAATCTGATGCTTGTATGAAAACATCCAAATATGTTCAAAATGACTCTCAAGGTACTATAAAATGGTGAGAATTCTCTTCAAAAAGTCAAGACATGGATGAGTCAAGGAACTTCCAGAGATACACAGAGACATCGTTGGCTCTCTCATCACCCAGGGGTAGCTTTTTTCCAGACCTGCTGGGACCCTACTATCATAACAAAGCATCATCTGCCTGATGGAGGAAGGTCATTGGTTAATAAAGAAACTGCCTTGGCCCATTTGATAGGCCAGCCCTTAGGTGGGTGGAGTAAACAGAACAGAATGCTGGGAGGAAGAGGGAGTGAGGTAAGACTCCATAGCTCTGCTCTCTGAGGCAGACAAGATGAAGCTCCGACCCAGGATGGACATAGGCTAGAATCTTCCTGGTAAGCGCACCTCATGGTGCTACACACATTAATAGAAATGGGCCATGCAGTGTTTATATGAATACAGTTTGTGTGTTGTTATTTCAGGGCATAAGCTAGCCAGGTGGCCAGGAGCTGGGTGGCAGGAATGCAGCCCACAGCTCCTTCAACATCTGCCTTTCTTCACTGGGCTCAAGGCTGGTCTCTGAAATGACTTTTAGGGTTGTTAGTTGGACTGTGTAATAGGGTAACAACATGCTTATTGGGGCTAGAGCTTTCTGGTTTTCCAGATACCTCTTATTACAGCTGAAATTGGCAAGATGCGCTATTTCATGATGCTGTTAGCAGAATGTAGCCCATACATGGAGCTCTTCAGTGTCCATTATCCCAACTCAGGTACCCACATACACTGCCAACTCTTCCCAAGCATGACATTTCACAACCACCAATGCTAACCTAGAACTGACATGGCCCAATAGAAGCTGTGTCTCCCAGTGTGATTCGAGATTTAAACATCTCAAATTAGTTGTTCACACTGAACTAAAACAATGCAGAGAAGAATTCTATTGAGGAAATCCATAGCAATGCTTTAGAGAAAACCAGTTTATTAGAGAGAATATTGTGATTTATATCTCCTTACGTATGGTATGATTTCTTAGTTACATTTAAGTTTTTAAAGGAGGAATAAAAATGCTAATAAATGTTAGATGACTTTTTTTTTGTTGTTGTTGTGGTGGTGATTCTTCTAGAATGAGTTTTTGAGACTTTCTTGAACAGAAAGTCTCTATTAAGTGCATGGGATTATTTCTGGTGATCTCTGTGGAAACTGAGTCAGATCTGAACCTTCAGAATCATCTTTAAGGGAAGACTGGGTCCGGGCCTGTGCTGATGGGAACTCAATGAGCACTGTCTCTGCAGGGCATCCCAGAGGCTCCTGAAGGCTGTGTCTCACTGTTTGTAGACCATGAATTCATCCCAAACAAGCTGAATCTTCAGTCAGTATCACTGCTACTCTGGGTAGGAGGTTATTCCAATATTTCCCCAAATGTCTTGCCACACCTTGTCTCACCATGTGAGTCACCCAGGCCCAGGGTTTCAGTTATGTCTGCAGAGCAAGACTCTCAATGTATAGACCAACACATGCTTCGCAAACAAGTGACCTATTACAAGTCCTGAACAGTCGGAAGGGAGGTGAGTGCTCCCAGACGCAGCCCTCAGCTTTTCTTGTCTGCAGATCTCCGTTTGTGATAATCCAGTACAGAGTTTTGCATGTGTACAATTCAGCAAAGGCTTTAAAGCAATAAACATGAAAGAAGTTTCCTGAATGACCTTGCAGAAAGAGGCTGCCTTCTCTGAAAGTAAATTAGTTCATAGCCAAAAGGCTAAGCAGTGAGTGCGGCTGTGGATCTACTTTCGTATGTGATAAATGGCATTTCAAAATGGTATATGAATCCGAGTCTCAAATAGGAATCTGGAGGAGTTGGGTTCAGTCCTGTACATCATCCACCTGCTGTCTTAAACAAGTCGCTTCTTCTGCAAATACCACTTTCATTTTTATTGAATTGAAGTCGACTGCATCCTCCTGCGGTCAAGAATCCTGTGCATAGCCCAGCGCTGTAGCGTGTTTGGCGCATGGCCGGACTCCCTAGGCTTAAAAAGGAGGTCCATCCATTTTCAGCTGCAGTGTTCAGTGTTCAGCGCTTCAATTTCATTTAGCAACTTGAGCTCACAGAGAAACAGGCAGTCATGAATGATTATACCATTCTCCTCCATGAGAATCCCATGACATATTCAAACTTGATTTACTCGCTTTTAGATAAAGACACAGGCTTCTCATTTAGAAGATGGAACAGGGAAAGACAGTTTCCTGTCCTTTCCTTTCCCAGAACCATTTATCTTTCAAGCTGCTGCAGGTTTCTACGGGGCGAAGGCAGCTGCTGCAGGGAGATGGGGAGGGCCTGGATCTGCACTCGGCGCCATGTCTCCTCTTTCTGCTGGTCATCACCATCCCTACAAGGCCGAGCCTTTATCAATGCCTTATTATGCCCCAAACCAAGGTCCTTCCCACAGTAACAAGGCTGGAGGGTTGCGTGGTTTCTCTCCCTCCCTTTTGTGTATGTATAGTCTATGTTTATATGTATGCATATATGTGTGTGTGTGTGGAAGTCAGAGGTTTCATCAAGTGTCTTTGAAACAGTTTCTCACTGAACCTTGATGTCACTGATTAGCTAGACTAGACAGGGAGTTCTGAAGAGCTGTCTGTGTCTGCTCCCACTTTGTATGGTTACAGACACAGGACAGCGTCTGGCTCTCATAAGGAATCCAAAGTTAGATCCTCAGGCTTGCGCCGCCAGACTGAGTCATCTTTCTAACCCACAGGTTCTCTTATTGAAATGAACACATCGACATTCAGGCAGACCGAGGGAGTTTCTGAAATTTGTTGGCTAAGTCATGATATGATATCACAGAACTGATAACCTTAGTAATCTCAGTATACCTGTGAATTTCCCATTACATGACGGGGAACGGAAATTTGGACATTAGCTTTCTGAACATCTCCAAGTGCTCAGATGCTTCAAAGTAGGCTTGCCTTTCAAATATCCGTACAATGAGTTTTACGTTTATGTAAATACCGGTATGGCCTGATACAATGACACACACACACACACACACACACACACACACACACACACACACACAGCTATTTAAAGATCATTGTCTTAGTTCCCTTGAGCCATCAACTTGACACATACCTAAACATATCAGGGAAGTGGAAACCCTATTAATGATTCCATTCTCTCAGATTATCCTATGGGCAAGTCTGGGGCGCATTTTATTAATCGGCAGTTAATGTAGAAGGGTTCCAGCCCACATATCCAGTGCTATCACCACTGGAGCTCGGACTGGGCTAGCTGAACCTGGACCTGGGAACAAGCCAGCAAATGTTTTTCCTCTGTTGGTTTCTGTTTCAAGTTCCTGCTTTGATTTCCACCCATCATGGACTGTGAAGTGTAAGAAGAAATAGATATTTTCTCCCCAACATGCTTTTTCATGGTGTTTCTAAGAGCAACAGAAAATCTCCAGAAACAGCGAAACACAAGAAACAGGAGTTGGAAGACTAATGCCTCTGGGAGGCAATAGTCTTTTGCCTCCGTCATATGTGACTCTGGTCTCGAATTCTCACAGTAGAGCTAAGCTTCCCTGGGTTTTGAGTGTTGCAGAAAGGGACTTGCTTGACCTGCCTTGTTTTGCATGCTGCAATGTTCAATCATTTTTCATGGTCGACCCCACTGTATTCATGCTCATGCTGTAGAATATTCCCCCTGTGCACACGCCGCTGGCCAGTAATAGAGCCTGAACATGAAGAGATTATGACTTAGCTCTGTCATAAAATGCTGCTGTGGTCTCCTGTGCTTACCTGTCCCTCACACAATACATTCTATATGGGGCAAATGGCCGCTGCTGGCCTGAACTGATCACATGTACTTCCATTCGGAAAAGTTACCATGGGCAGGTAGGTCTTCAAGACCACCGTCTTCTTGGGTAAAGTCTCTTTTTAATAGGAGTACAGTGTTTTGCTAGAAAGCATTCCTCTCGGGAATTAAAAAGGAGTATGCTATCTTTTGACTGGATTGTGCGGAGTATTTTTTGAATTTGAGTTCTTTTGTGAAGGTTGGATCTTGGGCATGCTGTCTTCGCCCCGTGTTTCACTAATTTAGTCTCCCATCTGTACGTTTGTTTGGATTTTCTACAAATATTGTCAAAAACATCTTTTCTAACCATTTGCATTTCATTCCCTTTCCTTGACTTCGCTGGCTGACAAAGCTTCCTGGGTACTGTTGAATGGCCTTGGGAGACGGGAGGGGAAGGCTCATTCTTGCCCCTTTCCCAGTGTCAGGCAGAAGGGACTTTATACGGCCACTCCATCCAATCGAGGCAATGATATTCTCACTTGAAAAAGAGACTCAAACCCCATTACGTATTAAATTTTATCGTGCAATTTATTTTTTATGAAAGATTTAGAATTTAGGACTTTGCACTTGAGAAGCGAGCACACAAGCCCTGAGCTATCTCTGGTCACTTTCTGTATGGAAATAGCCCCGTGCACATTCTTTCCTTCGGATAATGCGGTAAACGGGAATGGCTGACTGCACCCTGGAATAAGTAAACCCAGTGGCGTGAATCATCTTGCATATGGGGCGGATTTTGCTGGCTGTTATTTTGCTTATCATTCCCAGACTGAACTCATGAAAAATTCCAACCTGTAATTTCCCTCCTAAATTCTGCTCCCTGTCATCGTTTGAGAGTCCGATTTGCTTTATAGGCAGGTTGCCTATAAAGACGGTGGGAGAATTAGGCAAGGTTCATGGGGCAAGCTTGCTCCTTAATCGGTGGCAGAATTAATTGGCGGTTCAGCTGGTCTGGGGTTTGTTTTGTGGGCAGATTTATAATTATAGTTTCCATTTCTCTAATAATTACAGGATTCCCAAGGTTCTATGAATAGTTATGCTCTTCTCTTGTTTGTCCATTTCATCTAAAATTTCAAATGTCTTGGCATGGACAGGCTGCAATTTCCCATGAGCATTGCACCGTCCCTGTGATGGGTCTTTCTCAGACACACAGACCTTTCTCCTCCAAGGGTTTAGTTTATTGTCTTTAGTCTTTTCAAGACTTTCTGCGTTTCTCTGCCACGCATTTATTTTCTGCCTCATCCGTTTCCACTTTCTCCTTATCATGTCCTTTCTTTATAACTTGATTGAGGATGGGTCTAAATTTGCTGTTCTTGCATTCTGTGCCAGCCTTTCTTTCCTTCATAAATTCTCCTCTAGACTTCCATCTGTGGCTTTACTCTTCTACATCCGGATCTCCTCGGAGTTCCCATTAGGGTGCCCTTGACCTGAGCATTTAGTTCCAGAGCCATTTTTTGATCCCTCTTGTCAATTTTCTCATCGTCCATTCGATGGACTTTTAGTTTAATTGTTCTAGTAGTGAGAGAATTCTTTCTGTGTGATGGCCTTTTATGAAACTGGAAGAGCAGTCAGTTTGGTTAGATGTTCCTAGTATGTCACTATCATGCGCTCTGGTTTCTAAGGACAGGGTTGCCCCCAGTGGGCTAACTAGTGTCCTCTTTCTTTTCTGTTATCATTTCTGGGCTGGCATACTAGTCTCCCATTATTGGAGATTTGGAATTTTTTTCTGGTAGCATTGCTGAGCTTTTCCTCACTCATCAAGAAAAGATATCCTAAGGTGACTTTAGGTCTAAAACTGATAGGTCTCCTTGGCCACTCAGCTTTTCATGACCGGTGCTGTCACTTTCCAGTGCAATGTCTTTCTGTGAAGCCGCTCATGCTGGAATAAAAAAGGCATGCTTTTCTGTTTCCAGCATCTCCACGGAACACGCCTTATAACCTCCTGTCGTTATTCAGTGGTTGAATTTCAGGTGGACTACCTTTCCCTCTATCTTATTTGTTTTTGGACAGGGTCTTGAAATTATAGCTCAGGGTAATCTCTAATGCTAGCACCTTCTGACTTCTCCCGTCTATGCTATAGCCACAGGCTAGACGCCTCTCCTGTAAACTTGCTGTCAATTCACCTTTAATACAAATCTCTGGAAATGAGTGGCTGAGATTATGACACCCTCCAGGCTGAGCTCACCATTCCTCCAGGGACAGTCTCACAGAGGATGGATGCTGCCCTCATCCTAGCCAAGGCTTCTCTCTCTGTGTTAATTCTTATCTGCTCCAGCTGCTTCGCATAGAAACGGCATGACGGTTAGAACTCCAAAAGGCTGGGCGCATCCGAGCAAACACAGTAAAGGAACAGAACAGGCTTCGTCTTTGTCTGTAACTCCCAGTGATACAGACGCACACTGTACATATGACCGAGACCTCATGAAATGAAGACTCATGGTGGGGTCATAGCTGTCGCTGTGTACATGACAGATGATTGAGTGACGGGTGACGGTCTTCCTCTCTCATGGTTAGAAATCTCAGGGAGCTGTTGGTAGACAGGAAGACAGAGGCAATGCCTCATAACCTGTGAAAAAGTTTCAGTGTTTGCTTCCAGAGACTCCGGCTGCCCAGTAGCTCAGGCCAAGTGCATATGGGAGGTGCTGGGTCCAGCTTGGGTGGGTGGCCTGTCCTCAGCAGCAAGACCCTTCCTCTCTGGTTAATGACCGCCCTGTGTGAAAGTGAACCAACTGTGAGGACGAGAGTGGACTTTGATTTGTATGCTGTGCGCTCCGACTTTACATGGGAGGAATCCTGTGTGAAATCCTGCATGTCTGACTAAAGCCGGAACTCTGCCCTGGAGCTCACCAATCCTGGCCATTTCTTTGAGCCGCTTTTGAGGTCCAACCCATTTCTGTCACTTGCCTCCTGGGTCAAATATGCCTTTCTGCCATTGTTCTAGTCTTATAGATAAACTAATGGACAGATGATACCCTTGGGCTGATTGGACATTCCAAACGGAGTCTTTCTGAATTTCATCGCAGTAGAATATCTAAACTTTTTGTTTTGTTTTTCTTTTCTTTGTTTTGTCAGTGCCTAAATCCTGCTTGCCCAGTCCAGATCCAGTTCCAAACAGTCAAGGAGTTTTCAGAACATAACCAGAAACTCTTTACCGAATTGGCCTCATCAGCAAACGCCTTCACACAGCTTCTTCGGCTACGATTAAATAAACGAGGGCGGAAATCTTAGGAAGTGAAAAGGGTTATTTTCTCTTAGAACTTTGGATGCTGGAAAGTCCCAGCTCAAGTTACAAGATTAGACAAGGGGCCTATACTGGGTCCTAATACAAAAGGTCACAGCAGATGGCAGGAAGTAATAGCACTCATGGAAGGGACCACGCTCATTACAACAACAACTGCTCTCGAGGTCATTAATCTAGTCCCAAAAGACCGAAGCTACTCTCGGAATGAGCCCTTTTCCTTTTCTCAGGGTTGATTTTCATGACCTATTTACCCCACGCTATTGGCTCCACCACCGCTTACAACCTCTATTCTCCCACTCATACAGCTCTGGGAGGAGAATCCCAGCAGTAAGATTTACTGCCTCAGCCAGACAGGAGCAGAAACCTTCTCTATCACGTCAGTTATGTGACGTCAGTGCAGACTATTTTTTTTTTTCCTAAGTAATGGCAAGGAGGCGATACCGCACAGGGCTCAGTGTGTCCTGCCTGTGCCGCCACCCAGGTCCCTTTTCTTTATCGAGACTGGTGGCTCACAGGGATGTAAGCTGTGACCTCTAGCTCATCTATCCTCTGGAGATTCAGCATCCTTCGCTGCTTGGTCAGGCATGAGACTCCCTTTAAGGCTGTTGTGTTCCACCTTGTTACAGAAGGATAAAAAGCAAAGCGGGAATGTGGCAATGCATGTTCTAAATGCCATGCCACGGATTTCCGTTTTACCTTTTCAGCAAAAGAATTGGGGATGAGAGCCTGACTTCTGCCCTGGCTCAGCGATGAACCACACTGTTAATAAGAACATAGACACAAGTATGTTACGCAGGGAAGAGTCTCGCTCAGTTTGCATGGTGCGTCCTCTGGGCAGATGCACACAAAACCTGCAAGCCCTGTGTGTGGTAAATACAGAGATGGTAGAAAGCCATGGAGGAAGCACGGCCAGGGGCACCGGCAGAAAAGTGTAACAAGTCCTTTTGTCCTGCCAGCCAGGCTACAGAGATGTATTATTATTTATGAAAGCTCAGCCTTAGCTTAAGCTTGTCCCACTACCTCTAATGCCTTAAATTAACCCATATTTTTCTTAACCTATGTCCTACCATGTGGCTTTTACCTGTCTCCCATTCTGTGTGTCTGACTTGTTCCACGTCTTCATTGTCTCCTTCATTACCTTCTTTCTCTCTATTCCTGGAGGTCCCTCCTATCTCTCCTGCCTCTCTATTGGCCATTCAGCTTTGTATTACACCAACCACAACAACACCTCTTCGCAGTGTAAAACTACGCCACAACAGAGCAGAAACTAAGGGACACCTTAAAATGTTATTTATCCTTATTTTATGTGTATCAGTGATTTGCCTGCCTGTATGTCTGCGTACCACGTGTGTGCCTGGTCCCCATGGAAGAAGCGATTAGAAAGTATTCAATCTGCACTTACTGGCTTTGTAAGAGCCTAGGCAGTTTGGATGCTCAACTTACTAGACCTGGATGGAGGTGGGGGTTCCTTGGACTTCCCACAGGTCAGGGAACCCTGATTGCTCTTCGGGCTGAGGAGGGAGGGGGACTTGATTGGGGGAGGGGGAGGGAAATGGGAGGCGGTGGCGGGGAAGAGACAGAAATCTTTAATAAATAAATAAAAAAAAAGAAAGTATTCAATCTTCTTGAACTGGAGTTGGGAAAGCCATCATGTGGCTACTGGGAACCAAGCCTGGGTCCTCTGCAAGAGCAGCAAGTCTCCAGCTTTCTTAAGGGGCTGTCTTAAGCCCGGAAAAGAGGATGTTATACACACACATCAGGAAGTTACAAATACACATGAGTCATCTCTTGTCTTCTTTAGGATGCCATGGCTGCTGCAGCGGTCTGCTGAGTTTGTGGTTATTGATGTATTAACTTGATCTGCGATACACTTTTTACTCCTCCTTCTTCTCTTTTGTGTGTATAGAGGTGTCAGTGTTGATGTACTCAGAAAATCTCTGTGCTTCCTGGAGCTGGTGCTCTGGGCTGTGGGTTTGAATGTCAGCTCCCGGAATCTTGCAAGAAGCTCCTAACAGTTGGCCGTCTTTCTCCTAGGATTCCTGGCAGCCTCTTTATCACTGACTGTACAGGATGCTCATCTTTTCAGCGGAGTAATGAGCAGCAGCAGGAAGTGTGGCACCCGTGACCGCTCACTCTATGATAGTCCAAGGATGAGGGAGAAGGAAAAAAAAACTGAGGGTCTCAGTCTATTTATCGACTGTGAAATTGGCCAATCTCCCCAGACATCTGGAATCTCCTTGTCTTGTCCTTAGAGTTAAATTTCACCGTACTAGCTCCTGTACAGAACATTCCAGATGACTAAACAGAACAGCAGTGCCTAGAGAAGTCATATGCAAATGAAAAAGGACTTTGTCATAGTAGGAGCTGCCGAGAGCAAGCACCGCAGAAGTGACACAATCAGCAAGTTGCTGCCAACTGATGGCTCAAACTAAATAAAAAGAAGCCACAGCTCTTAGAGGAGCGAAACTTCTGAGGATGATGTTTAGTTTCCAGGCTGAGTCATGCGACCCAGATCACAGACCACAGATACATTGTTTGAAAGACTAACCTTTAAAGAGAAGAATCATCTGGGTGGGAGGGTTTTTATGGTTTAAACAAATTATTAATGATAGCACCTCTGTATTTGAGGAGGTGTCACAAACACTTCTGTATGGATAGATGGCTACCCTCACAATACTCCGTGAATCGAGGAAAGCAACCTCCACCATGTAGCCGTCATCCTTCTTGACCTCCTAGCTCTGTCAAACATTCTTCCACTAAGTGAGATTAAACCTATAAACCTCGGCTCCACAGAGACAAGAACTGCCAAGCAGAGGACGGCTGGGCTTCCTTTGCAATAAGAGGCTCCTGACTGAGCCTCGGAGAAGGCTCTGGTTGCTGACAGGTAAAGATAGCAGTTGAGAGCATTTCTCCAGAGGCAACATTGCTGTGTCTTTGGGGAAATTTTGAGTCCCAGAGTTATAGTAGCCCTCACCAAAGAGCAGAATATGTGATGCGTGTCGAGTCAGCTCAGGGCTGAGGATGCTAGGGACCACCTGAGGGGGGCTTCTACCGAAGATCCCGGGTTTCAGCACCACTTGAGGGGGGCTTCTATCGAAGATCCCGGGTTTCGGCACCACTCGCGGGGGGGCTTCTTGACCAGCGAGGAAGAAACACCCACCGCACACGAGGATTCTTCTCAGATCACGCTTTACTGGAGTGCATTTGGTTGA
>NC_022023.1:31320696-31359719 GCF_000317375.1 Microtus ochrogaster | reverse complement strand
AATTTCTTGAGCAGGTCTTTATGTAGGCAGAAACTGAATGCACTCCTCGGGTGGTGGGGCTAAGGAGCACTAAGGCTGAAACAGCACCTGGGAGATGTCCAGCTCTGGCACAAAGGGCGGTGTCCTCTATGCTCTGGCTGGGCCCTGTCATGGAAAGAACCTTGACCTTGCTACCTGCCTCAGTCCTCTGCTTATTATGTCCGTGGATTATTCCCTCATTTCATTTAAATGGAAAATTGTAATTCCCACATACAGGGACACTAGGTCGTCTTGATCCTCTGCTCCAGGCACTTCCATTCAGCAAACGTGCATTGGCAGGCCTTGCTTGTGTCTAACACAGCTCACTGACTACATGACACAAGGCTTACGCCTAACATTGGTGTCTCATCTCAGGCATCCCACAGTTAGATTCTGTACAAAGTTACCAATAGTGATGTATTAGTTAGGGTTCTCTAGAAAAACATAATCAATGGGATGAATATATATTATCTCTGTGTTCTTGCCCTGGGGTGAGAAAAGCCTGGAATTTTGTCACAGCCTCTAAAAATGGTGATTGATTGAGTATTGACCAAAAATAGCCACGGAACTGTCTTTTGAGAAAATTTAACTTTGGTTCAAAGTTCAGCATTTTCTATTTCCTCTTACTTTAAGTGTGTCCATGAAAACATTTAGCCAATTAGTAGAACCCTATGAGGACATATGTAACCAGCTTCTCGAGGACTGCTTGGTAACAGAACTCTGACATAAAGAAGTGTTCTTTCCACCATCTGAAGTGCTATAAGGAATAGATTAGTTATGCAAGCAGATCTGAGTGACTTCTTTGTTCTTTTTTTTTCTTTTGGGTTTTCAAGACAGGGTTTCTCAGCATAGCCTTGACTGTCCTGGAGCTCACTCTATAGCCCAGGCTGGCCTTGAACTCACAGAGATCCTCCTGCCTCTGCCTCCCGAGTCCTGGAATTAAAGGTGTGCACTGCCACCACTGACTTTCTTCCTTCCTTCCTTCCTTTCTTCCTTCCTTTCTTTCTTTCTTTCTTTCTTTCTTTCTTTCTTTCTTTCTTTCTTTCTTTCTTTCCCTCCCTCCTTCCCTTTCACTTTCCTCCTCCTCCTCCCCCTCCTCTTGTCTTCTTCTTCTTCTTCTTCTTCTTCTTCTTCTTCTTCTTCTTCTTCTTCTTCTTCTTCTTCTTCTTCTTCTTCTTCTGATGTTTAAAGATATCTGGAGTCTCTCTCTTCAATTTTGAGTCATTCATGAATTTTTATTATATACATTACAAAGATAAATACAGTTCTGTAATCTTAAATAAAAAAGATTTAAAAGTGGAAATTTATGTAAACATATTTATCTTACTTTCTCCAAAATTTAACTTAAGAGGCAATAAACTATGAAGTCATCGCAATGACCAAAGAGCAGGATGGGCTAAAAGGATCGTGGAAAGTTATTGCTTATGGTAAAAAAAAAAAAGGAAGAGACTAAGAAACTGACAGAGACAATTTCATTTTTTGAAGCGGTTCACAAGAATCAAGAGAACTAAGATGTTAACAATGATAAAAAAGACAAGAGAGGGGATTGGCAGTAGAGTGCTTGCAAAGGAACAATGGCAGTTCCTGTCTTAGCTACGCCATCTTCCCTTGCAAGGTGTTCTGCAAAGAAGCTTCAGAGGACCCAGAAGGGACAGAGAAACAAGAGGACCACAGATATCTCTGTTCTAAGCGCTTGATGTGGATAGAAGGTGGGAAGACACTGAGGCAGAATATTCTCTCCAAAACCTACAGAGCAGTTAGAAGCTCAGGGACATAATTATGTCACCTCAGCAAATCTTGGCTGATACAAGGTGACATAGACAGCATTAAATTAATGTCTCAGAGGGCCACTTGGTTCATACATTTAGAAAGCAACCTGGGAATATCAGAAGCTGAAGTATGTGTGAAGATAACTAAAGGAAGGAGCAAGGAGAAAAAGAGGGGCCATCTTTGTTATTGTGGCTTAGATAGGCTGTGTCCCTGGCATCGTGGTATGGCTGCATTCAGAGGTGGTAGGACCTGCCTGAGATGCGGATCCCTGTAGGACATGAGTAGGTCATAGAAGACTCTGTCCTTTGAGCAAATTAGGTGATGTTTACAGAATCCCAGTTAGCTTCCTAAGAGTCGGTGTAGTAGAGAGCCTGGGCCCTAAACTTCCAAAGATCCTTGGTGTTTACTCTCTTACACACTTCCTACCACACCGCCCACCATGATGTCTTGTAAGATATGAGCCTGCCTCTTGCTCTTGAACCTCCAAATTCATGAGCTAACATAAACGAATAAATCCTTCTCCCTTAGAACGGCCTGAGTTCAGATCTTACGACAGTCCTTGAGAAGAGATTCATATCGTTGCGACAAGATGTGCTGTACCCAGGAAGTTTTACATGGAGGGGATGAAAGCTTGGGGTCATGTGATGGTGAGGGATAGGACTGAAGATGGCAGGACAAGGTATCTTGAGGAGGTAAGATACCATCATTTAGGATCAGCAAGGACTGGAGGAGAGCAGGCTACAGGTACATGTTCTAGAAGCTCTCTCTGGGCTTTGTGGGAGACAAATTAAAAGGAGCTTTTGAAGTATGCAACTTCCAGAGAGCATTTTCAACATCCTGCAATGGTGCAGGTACCAATGCAGAAGGCCCCGTGTACGGGTGATGTGAAGACCACCCAGGACTCGGGAGTCTGACCAGTGTCTACCGTGTTGCCCGAGCACACTTAGGGAGGCCCACTCTCTAAGTCAGTGCAGAGCCGATAACGCACAACAGGCTTTTCCTCCTAGTAGTTATAAGCAGCTGAAACAGGGGTGGCTAATAAAGCCTGACGTTATAATAGCCGTTGTGGAGGGTGCCAGCTTTGAAACACAGGGGAGGGAACTGTGCTGTGTTGACACGGTGACAGAGAGAACACAGCCTTAGGTAATGAAATTACACTTATTAAACAGATACCATTTTCGGCCCCACATGGCATTTGATGTGGAGCGCAAACCAGATGGTGCCCTGCAAATCACTGGACTGAACGCAGAGCCCTCAAAACGCGTCTTAACCGAGAATGTGCCCAACCCGGTAGCACCATTTGTGACGACTTTTCCTGTTTCAGTTGATGTAAATATTTATGTATCTGCACACACCCATCACACACTGTATGACTTAGGGGTACGCAAGTACACTTCTGGACTAACTCTCAGAAATAGAATCGTTGCTCATCTGAGAGTGTCCTCGTTAAATTTTTAGCAACTTTTGCAAAAGATTGTTCTGCGAAGCTATTCGGGAACGTCTGCCCACAGCTGTCAGAATTCTGTTGACACAGAGGCTACAAATTTTGTTTTCCAATCAGATCGGTGAAAACGCTTATGTTTTTTCATTTATCATTTGCCACTGAGTTTTTATTTTTGCACGGTAAAGCTGGTTCTGTGTAGAGTACCAGTCTGTGGGTTTTAACAGGTGCACACGGTGGTGTTACCACCACGCCGCTGGCGCAGCCTCATTGCTTGTCACTCAAACCTGGGTCCTCCCATCATGCCCCCTGGAGCATGCTCCCTGGAGCTCAGCACACCCCCCAGCTCCACTGTCGGTTGTTCACAGGCTGCTTTTGTTTCGGTAGTTTTATCTCTGGTGTTTTGTAGATTTTTTTTTTTTTGTCACTTACCTCACTGCATTTGAGACTGTCTCAATTCTTTGTTTTGCTGTAAGTCAGTGGCCCATTACAAAGATGTATCATAGCTGGTTTACCGTCAGTTCAGACATTTGAGTTGTTCTAAACATTTAGCAATTAGGAGCAAAGCCATGAAACATTTTAGACAATGCTTTTGCTTTTCAAACACGCAGTTTTGTTTTTCCCGTTGACCACCAAAAGCTGTGGTGTTGCGTGGCAAATGCACATCTGCCTGTTCAAGACCCTGCCACACTGTCTCCTGGAGGTCAGGACACCTCTTGGTTCAGCAGCTGGGGGAGAGTTCTGCTTCCTCTGCTGCTTTCCTCGTCATCAATCTCGGCTGCGAGCTGTGTTTCTCTTGCTGCTGTTCCCCAGGCTCACGCACATTCAAGCCATTGTACTAACCGCACTTCGGTCTCCATCTCCCTGGGGGACAGATGGCCCTGTGCATGTCTCCAGTGTGCTCACACACCAATCACCAGACACCACTCTGGGGTAAAGTGGCAACTCACGCCTCCGTTGCCTGCTTGCTGCTGAGGTGTTGCTGTTCTCCCCAAGACTGGGCAATCCTTTCTGTATTCTGGATATAATCTTTTAGTTATTTTGCAAAGCATGTGCATTTCCCCCTAAATATTTCACGTTATATTTGTTTGCAGGGACACAGTGTATGTGCTGTCAGAGGACAGTTCTGTGATGGCCTTGTGGGTCCTGGGAATTGAACTCAGGCCTCCAGTCTCAACAGCAAGGATCTTACCCTACCTATGGGGCCGTCTTGAATGCTCTGTTTTATTCCCCTCATCCTCACAGTGACTTTTATGACACAGGCAATTAAAGCCGCTGCTGGTCTCTAATTTGTCAATGTATTTTTAATAAATTTTGCTTGGCTGTTGTATCTCAGAAATCTTGCCTAGCCCAGATGTGCTGGTTGACTTTTTGTTATTTTTTCCTAGTTTGGGTTCCACCCTAGGCCTTAAAGCTCATTGTTTTTTATATGTTAAATGTGAAGTGAGCTTGGGCATGTCTTGTTTTGCTGTGCACACAGACATCTAGCTGTTCTAGGGTAATTTTCTGTAACTTTAAATCGTTCCTCCTATAATATAACTTGTGTGTGACTCAGTTTGTACATAGCCATCCACAGTATCCTGAATAGCCACGGTTTTCATAGCACGTAAAAGGTTTACAGGCACTCTGCTGCTATCCTGTGTTTCACAGGAGGTCTCCAGGCACACTGCTGCTATCGCACTGCAGGGATTCAATCCTCTTTTCCTTTGGACCAGCTTTCCACAATCCCATTTCTCGCATCCAGGAAAAGGCCAACAATATCAAACAGACAATTCAAGAAGTAAATAATTTATAGTTTTTTTTTAAAAAAATGCATCTTTTGTTTATGTGCAGGTGTGTTCAGGTACCATGGAGGCCAAAAGAAGGTATTCCATCCCCTGGAGCTGGAGCTACAAGTTGTGGTGGATGTTTAGGGACCTGTGATTATAATTGATTTCATTATTACCTATTGTTGTTAGTCTTCTAATGGCCTAGTTTATAAGTTAGACTTTTTCATGAGTATGGACATAAGGAAGACTTACAGGCCCTGCATTTTTTCTTTTCTGTTATCTCTACCCGGTTGTAGGGTCTATCACAAGATTTTTTTTTTAATTGTAAATGATGTCCTATACCGTCTGTGTTGTAATATACTGGTGAGCTAATTCAGGGGTTAAGAGTGCTTGCTGCTCTTCCAGAGATCCTGGGTTCAGTTCCCAGCACACGCATCAGGCAGCACACAATCACTTTTAACTTTAGTCCCAGGGTTCTGACGCCCTCTTCTGGCCTCATAGCGCCTGCATGCATGCAGGGCACAGCTAGGTGGAAAGGCACACACAGAAATAGATCAAAACAGCCGGATCTTATAAAAGAACACTGTCGGTGTCATGGTAATTGTGTATTGCATTGGAGATAGCAGATTTCCTCTTGCTTCTTTCTCTTCTGCTGAAACCATTTGGCCTTTTCTCAGCTAGGGCGGGACCTCCAGAACACAATGCTGATTGTAATGTCCTCGAATGTTGTGTTCTATTGACGCTATTTCCTGTTTAGCACCCCCAGACAATGGTGTGATTATAAGAGTGTCTTGTCCTTTGATTATCGTGGCCAATTCCTCTCTAATTCTGTCAGTATGTGGTTATAAATCTGTGAGTAATGATGGACTTTTCCTTTCCACTGCCATCCAATCACTTTCCTTAGGATGTTTCCCTGTCTAGTAATCTTTACGAAAGATCAATAACAACCATTGAGTCATGCATTTCTGCTGTCTATCTTAAATTTGGGCAATTTGAATCATATTTAATAAAGGAGATAACTGTTAGAGATTTCAACAAGAATTTGGTAAAACATGACTAGCTGATGACGTGTCCTTCGCAGCGACGATGGAAGTTTGTCTCCCTGGGGCTGATGTGCCAGAATGGATGCAGATGTAGAGCAACAGTGCTGCTTAGGGTAGGGAAGACACGGCAGCAGTCTGGGTACCCAACTGCTGGATGGAGGCCGATGTGCAGTGCCTCTGCTCTGAGATAGTGCACAGCCACGAAGAAGAGAAAAACCCTTTTGTCTGCAATACAATGGATAGTACTGGAGGGCACTGCATTCAACGAGACAAGAAGTAAGCCAGGCCCAGAAAAACCACAAACACCACACTATGTGAAAGTCATAAATGTTTAACCTGGAAGTACAACTAACGCTTACAGAGATTGGGAAAGGTGGTAGTTTGGGTATAAGGAGGATGGATTTGACCAGGGTTTGCTGTATGCCTGTGTTTGACTGTCACACCCTGTTGACATCTACATTTAAAACATATTTAATCAAAGAGTAAAAGAACATACTAAAAGAGGCCTATGGATTTATAGAGATCTGTGAACAGGAACACCTGGCCAAGCAGAATCATGTTTCCTTACTATCAGAAAATATAGAAGCATCAACACAGTAGTATTAGAGTCTCAAGTACAAGCCTCCTTAAAAGAGGACTTGATTCTTTGCCAATTTCTTATATAAAAAAAAACAAACCACACACAATAAAAATCCTTTATTATTCCCTCTCAAGACCCAGTCCTCACTTTCTCTCTTGGGCTGTACTTTTCTCTTTGATGTGGATATTTACCTAAGATATCACACAGTCGCACAATAGCCATGAACAACCATGGGGTGGTGGTGGGGAAGTCCTCTGATTTCTTTTCTGTGTTACCAAATGTTTCTGAAGTTTGTGTGTGTTGACACATGTTAATCCAGCCGATTCACTTCACTATGTGGGTGTGGCCCAGGGGGCACGCACACATCTTGAATAGAGCATGCTATAAATTCTACGTTGATGTTTTCACTGCTCCTTTCGATGCTTACTTGAGGAACACATTTGATGCATTTGGGGACATGGCCCTTACTAGATGGCCAGGGTGCCCTTCAAGGTTCGTGTGTGAATTCTGCCCTCCGATATTTCAAAAATTATTTCAAGATGACCTGTTCAGCATGAGACCAAGGGAGTCTGGGAGGCAAAAGCCACGTATCCAGGCTCATCTCTCTGCTTCTTGTACAGGTATGCTCAACAAAGTGTTGACTCAAACTCGCCGAGTTTCAACCACTTTCATAAAAACAAACAAAACATGCTTCCATCAGCGATGCCTCATTTGTGACCATCGTTCCATCAGATGATGATGGAACTGAAAAAAAAATATCTCATCACCTGGTGATGTCATAGCCCTTTATAACATCATAGGTGATATATCCCATGTTTTTGTGATGGTATTGTACACAAACTCACTGCCCCTCTAATTACACAATAGTACAGCACATGAACTATGCTTTGTAAGCTATACTTAAGAATGGCAGTAATTGATTGTGTTTGCAGCTTGTGTGTTTCTTGTACCTCTCTGTGGAGCTGTGCATGCATGCAGATGCCCAAGAACAGCTTTGGGTGTTATTCTCCCATGGCTGATCATCTTGATTTCTTGAGGCAGGATCTCTCACTGGTCTGGATCTTATCAAAGAGGCTAGGCTAAGGGGAAAGCCTCTGGAGCCCACCTTTCTCTGTGTTCCCAGAACTGGGGGGGGAGGGGGGCAGACAGCACCGTGTTTAGCTTTTCTTACGTGTTTGTGGGAGCCAAACTTAGGTCCTCATGTTTACAGGGCAAGTATTTTGATGATCTGACCTATCACCCCAGACTTAACCCTTAGCATTATCTTAGAGTTCCCAGTTAGAAAATATTCTGATTATAATAAAGTTTTCCCCATTGTCCTCATTAACTTTGACTTTCGTCTTGACCCGGCCTGTCATTATCGGACAGGGAAGCTTTCAGTGAGGAATTGTTTTGATCAGATTGACATCTGGGGGCGGGGTGTCTTGAGTGTTAATTGTTGCAGGACAGCCAGGCAAACTGTGGGCAACACCACTGCAGGGCAGGTGAGCCTGTATTAGAAAGTCAGGTAGGAAGCAGATAGAGCATATGAGGATGCAATATTCCTCCATGCTTCCGGACTCCACTCTGGCCTTATTTCTCTCCCTGACTTCCCTAAGTTAGCCGAACAGATTTTGGTCCGAATGTTTTGTTGCAACAACATAGAAGGAACTAGAGCAGACATTTTGCTAGCTTGGTGCCTCTTCCATAAGTACACTCTGATATCTGCACAGCGAAGGATACACGGAGGCAGTCCTTCTCAGAACCCACACAGCCTTGTCATTAAGCAGGTGTGTCTCTATGGGAAACCAGATTCTCTCCCTCACGAGCTCCCACGGCACCTGTGAGACTAGATTTCATGTTCTGAAAAACGTAGAGGAAAACTGAAAACTATACAGTCGGTATCAGTGTGTCTTCCAAGTCAGGTATTGGTAAACTTTCTGTGCAAGGTTGAACAGCCAATTCCAGGCTTTGGAAATCAGATGGGCTCTGTCTTAGCTCTGCCATCGCAGTATAAAACCAGTTAGTGGACACAATGAACAACACAGAAATGATGCATATGGCCATGTTCTAATAACACTTCATGACCACTGAAATTTAAATTTCATATAATTTTTCTACGTCGGGAAGTATTGTTTGTTTTATTTTTGTTCAGTCATGAGCAATACTGAAATATATTCTAGTCCATGGTTAGAAGTAGGCAATTTGCCTAAACTACTTGAATGCCATAGTTTGTAGAAGACCTATTTATTCTAAATTGTTTGAGAAATAGTTCATATTTTGCTATGCTGTGTTGAATGCAAGATGAGATGAGTTTTAACTCTAATGTATCAGTGCACACCTCTGAATAACTGAATATATAGCCAGGCGGTGGTGGTGCACGCCTTTAATCCCAGCACTTGGGAGGCAGAGGCAGGCGGATCTCTGTGAGTTCGAGACCAGCCTGGTCTACAAGAGCTAGTTCCAGGACAGGCTCCAAAACCACAGAGAAACCCTGTCTCAAAAAACCAAAAAAAAAAAAAAACCAAAAACTGAATATATAATCCTACAAGGCCATCATCATATATCTAGAAAAACTGATAATAATTCTTGAACCATCTAATTTGTATAACACACTAAATTTTATTCTAAAACATCAATGAGCATACATTTCTCCCCAATGAGCATACATTTTTATGAGCTTTAATCATTGAAATCCTTATGTTTTGACATCAGTTTTCCACGTATGACCTTTGTATTTTGAAGCCTGAGAGATCCTACAGTTTCCAGTGGTCTGGAATGATAGTTTCTTCTTTGTTGAGACTTTGATGTGGTCATCTATGACTGCCATTTTTCTGTGAAATCAACTTGTGTTTAGATGACTATGCAGGTCCGGTGAAATTGTTCGGGCAAAAGTGCTGCATAGGTGACGTGCACTTATTGCATTCTCTTGGAAGCCTGTAACATCTGCCTGTCCCAGGAGGAGGCTGGCAGATTCTCCATCATAAAGATGATTGCCTTTCTGCTTTCAGCAAGTCAGCATGATCGGAACTTTGCAGAGATGCCATTCCCTAATAAGAATTCCTCACATAATTTTAACCTTCTCTATTCTTTTCCGAACGAATAGTACATTGAATAATCACTGTGTATTTCAAGGGGATATAAAGAAATCGGCATTAATTCACAGAAACTTTGACTATTGTAGGCCCCAGATGGGATGTTTGTTCTGATCTTAAGTATTGTGGGTATCTGTCACAGCTCAAAGAGGATGAAGGAAGAAGGAAAATGAGAAGTTGGACCCTTGGACCGGTTCAGTGAAAGACTTAAGACATTTGGTAACACTGCAAATGTTAATGCTGCCATAATTGTAACAAAAGCGAGTATGGTTAGATTCGATCCTTACAATAGAGAGGACTGACTATCCATTGATGGTCTTGATGCATGTGCTACTCAGAGTCAGTGTGGATGTCAGGGAGCTGGAAGAAGGGGTAGCATGCTGGGTTCTCTCCTGTGGACTCACTGTTCCACCATCCCTTATGGAACAACCCAGTAATGCTTGCTGTAATAGTTAATGCCTTAGTATTTTCAATGTGCTTTGGGAGCTTCAGGTATGACTTAGTGGTAGAAGGCTTGCCTACCACATGCAAGGCTCTTGGTTTGAACCCCAGCCTTATTCATAGTGATGTTAGATAGTTCATACCATCTCAGAGATGCTCCATTCCTCCTCTATCACGACACCTTTGCTTGGCATTATATACTTACTGACAAAGCATATATATTAAAAAACTGCCTTCTTAGAGAAATTAAAGATCTAGGTATATAGAAAGCCAGGCCACTGCTAGGCCAAGAAGGAACAGACACAGTTTTCTGTTTGTTGTAAGAACAGATGAACCCCCACTGCCAGTCATCTATATAACAAACGCAAGACCCTGAAAGTAGAGAACAGAAAGCAGAGCGACTGGTGACCCCATGAACTAAGAAATGCCAGGTGCTCAGTTCCGCCAATGGTTTTCCACACACCTAGACTTACTTTGCAAAACCCAATGAGCATAAACACGGCCTTAAGTCCCAAAGCCTAGAAAAGGAACTCCTGGCAAGACAGATCTTTAGAACAGCAATTTTTAGCTAAGAACTCCTGCTAAGCACTGAGAAAAATTGCAGCTCCCCCACGACTCCCAAGAGCAGGTGTTCCCCAGTTGGAGCTGAGCCCCCACCCCGGCCCAGCAGGAAGACTCCATTCTGTTATATAAGATGTGATGCCAATCACTGGGGCAAATGCAGGCAATGGTGTGCAGGATCTCGCCTCTATTTTTGTACTTCTATATTTTGCCATGAAAAATTAAATAAAAAGAGCCAGTGTTTGATATTTTCCCTTTCATCTGGGTGCTGAAACCCTTTGATGTGTGTTGACTTTGCTTGCTGTCTTGTGGCAAACACTTGTCATGAAGAGCTGCTTGTCTATTCAATTTTAATATAAGGGTTTATATTTTTTTATTTGGGAGTTCAGTTTAGCACCAGAAAAAGTTATGTCTAAATAGGAGTCCCTAGGGGAACTGGTAGTTCGGGAACAGATGTAGATCAAAGCCTAAAAGGAAACACTGAGATTTCCCGGTTCTTGTGGCTGGAGAGGATGGGGAGCAAGGGGAACACCCCTCGACTTGCTGGTGGAAGTGAAAGCTTGTACAGTCGCTGTGGAAGTCAATATGGCGGTTTCTCAGAAAACTATGGATCTATCAATCTCCCTCAAGACCCAACAATACCACTCTTGGGCATATACCCAAAGGACACTCAATCACACCACAAGGATACTTTCTCAACTATGTTCATTACAACTTTATTCATAATAGCCAGAATCTGGAAACAACCTAGATGTCCCTCAGCCAAGGAATGGATAAAGAAAATGTGGCCTATTTGCATAGTGTATTACTCAGCAGTTAAAAAGAAAGGACATCAGGAAATTTGAAGGCAAATGGATAGAACTAGAAAAAAAAATCATTCTGGGTGAAGTAACCCAGCCCAGGAAAACAAACATGGTATTTACCCACTCCTAAGTGGATAATAACTATAAAGTAAAGAATAATCATGCTGTAATTCACAGATCCAGAGTGGCTAGGTAACATGGAGGGCCCAGGGGGGATATTTGGTTATTCCTGGGAAGAGGATCCCCTGGGAAGAGATCCCCTGTGTGGACTGGGGGTAGGTGGAGGTGGGAACCTGAGGGATTGGGTTGGGGTGGGCAGAGGGGGAGAGTACAGAAAGAGATAACTAGAAAGGGGGGACTTTGGGGAGTCAGAAACCTGATGCAAGGGAAACTCCCACAAATCTACAGGGACAACCCTAGCTAAGACTCCTAGCAGTAGTACAGGCTAGCCTGAACTGGCCGCAATCAGTTCTGGTGACCACCCCAGGTGTTATCAGAGAGCCTTCATCCAGTGACTGAAGTAAACAGCATCAGGGACTCACAGCCAAACACTAGCTGGAGCTCAGGGAATCTGGCAGGAAAGAGGGAGGAAGGATTGTAGGAGCCAGAGGGACCAAGGGCATCACAAGAAAACTCACAGAACTAACTGACCTTGTAGGAACTCACAGAGTCTGAACCAACAACCAGAGAGCCTGCATGGGACCGATTTAAGCCCTATATGTATATATACAGTTGTGTAGCTTGGTCTATTTGTGCGACTCCTAACAATGGGATCAGAAGCTGTCCCTAATGCTTGGGCTGGCTCTTGGGAACCTATTCTTCATACTAAGCTGCCTTGTCCAGCCATAACACAAGGGGAGGTTCTTAGTCTTACCTTAACTTGATATGCCATGCTTTGGGGATACCCATGGGAGGTCTGCCCCTTTCTGAACAAAAACAGAGAAGGAGTGGATTGAGGGAGGGATGGAGAAGAGAGGGGGGAGAGAACTGGAAGAGAGGAGGGGGGAGAAACTGGTTGGGATGTAAACTAAATGAAAAAAGAAAAAGGAAGTACCCTTAATATAAGTATGTTCATTACCACTTTTTTTTTCTGTAGGTATCCTTGATAAATCTGCCAACACTCATTTCAGTGCACCCCCCTCCCTGCAACAGCTGATGAAATGGCTGGAGAGCCCCTGAAGGGTGTGTAACATCTGGATTAGAGCGTTGAAGTGCTGGAGAATGCATCTGCCCAGGCACCATTAACACCATTAACACGCACTCTGTCAAGTCCTAGTTTTAGCATTCTCAGCCCATGTTTGAGCCCACTGTTCTGGTCCCACGGAGAGACATAACATCACGGAAAAGAACATGTGAGACACGGAGCTGTTTACTTCAGTTAGGGACTAAGGCTTCGGTATCCGGCCTTAAGGGAATCTAAGATCCAGTCATAATACGTGGCCAGAACTTCACTGATGCAGATGGGTACTTATGGGTCTTGTCTCCCATGAAGATGAGTTCTAAACCTTGTCTAAATTTGCTTTGTTCCTTTGCCACAAAAATGGGGATATTGAATGTCCTCCGAAACTGGTCTGTTCATGGTTGCCTCCCCCCACCCCCCGAAGGTGGTGTTTTTGGGAGGAGCCTTTTGGGGTGGGGCCTAGTGGGAGTTCGTCATGTCATTGGGGATATACATGCTGACCACTTAGAGACACTGGTTTCTTCTTTTACCCCCTTTCTTTGTGGCCATAAAGAGCACTATTGCTCTGCTTCATGCTTTAGCGGGGGTGTTCTGCCTCTGCACTGACAGGAAGGCAAGAGATCCATCCTCCTGTGGACTACAACCTCAAAATCTATACGCCCAAATAACTCTTTTCTTTTTGTAAGGGGATTGATTGCCTGTAGTGTTATAATGACAGACAGCTTTAACTCATTTACCTTTCCTGCTGCTTCCTCTTAGATCTTGCGGATCTCTTAGGGGGACATTTCCTTAATACGAACATCCATTCCAGTATGTGCTAAGGGTGATGCTTATGTAAGTAGAGTCTAGCTTACTGTCTCCACGTTCAGTTGGAGAGAAAGGTTGGAGTCTGTGGTTGATGGCTCAGTGGTGAGAGATTCTGCTGCTCCTGCAGAGGACTGGAGCTTAGTTCCTAGTGTTTGGACTCCAGGGGGTATGACCGCTTCTTCTGGCATTCACAGACACATGCCCTCCTCCCCAGATAGAAGCATACATAAATATAGAGCTAAAATAAATCTTTTCAAAGGAAAAAGCCCCAAAAGAATCGTAGCCACACAACTACCAGAAGCTGGATCTTCCTAGTGTTTCTGTCTGGTTCCAGGCAGAGCTCACCAGCCCACAGCACCCTTGGTCTCATCAGGACATCCGTTCCCTCCCCTGGCATCCAGATTTAGCCCATGCCATCATCTGAAGCAGCAACCAGGACCTTCAGGATGAAGGTTTAGTGAGCAAAGGGAACCCCCATCTAATTATCTTTGTAAAATTATCTCTTTGGGTGACATTTTAAAATGAATTTGGCTGTTTGCTTTCTTTTCTCTCCTTACCAGTTTGAGTTCAGGAAACCTGAGCCTCCTCTGTCCCTCACCCCGTTCTTCCCCTCCATCAGACACAGAGAAGCAGAGGTTTTCCTCATAAATGATGACAAGTGGGTGAAAATTCAAGCAGAACACTGTACACAAACAAGGGCATTGGTCACTCAGCAAAATGCAGCAAAACCCCGTGGGAGTATTTCCCATGGCAATGAAATCATTTTCACGAGCAGGCAGGAACAGGGTGAAGGGGAAATGGCGTTCCCATGGGTCTTAGTCCGGAGCCCTGCAGCATCTGAACTGCCTATATTTCTTTGCTACTCATAGCTCCATTCTGCTTTCTTCTCCTCAGAATTTTTTTAATCATGGTACCAACTGGGCATTGTGTTTATTGTTTTAATTCTGATCTAATGCAGAGTAGGGTTTTCCTGCTCCTGAGCTGTGCTCAACTGGCTTCATCCTAGTAAGAAACAACTGGAAGTAGAGAAATGTAGTGTTAATATTACTGGCTGTCAAAGAGACCTCGGAAACATTTTTTATGAATTTTATGAAATTACATACACAATGTTATTTAATTTATTATTATATACATTTAAGGCACTTGTCCAAGCTCCATTAGGCAGAGAGGATGTAAGTCTAGGATTTTTACCCTAGCAATCTGTCTGTTCAGCTCTGCAAATAACCATTGGGCAGAACTATCCACCTAAAGAAGAAGCCATGCAGAGAGGCTCTGTATTTGCTTTTTCCTGTTGCCGTAGTAGAATGCCAGATTTCCATCTATGTGCAGGAAGCAGAGACAGCAACCTGGAAGGCTGAGCACAGAGGATCCCAAAAGTACCGCAGTGATAAACTTTGTCCATCAAGGGCCTGTCTCATAAACATTCTATAATCTCCCCAAAGAGTGTCACTAAGTGTCAAATACTTGAGCCTATTAGGGACATTTCTCATTTGAATCACCAAAGATTCTAAAATAAGAGACCATTTCCTAGTTCCACTGGCAGAATAGTCCAATTCTCACAGATGGTTTGTCATAGGTTAAACCCATGTGTGTGCGTGCAGGTGTGCATGTGAGCATGTGTGTGTGCGTGCACATGCGTGTGTATATATGCATATGTGTGTGCATGTGTTTAGGTGAGCGTGCATCCATGTGTATGCGTGCTTGCATGGATCTCATTCAGCACCTATCATGCACCTACAACTGCAAAAGGAGAAGTCACACGTAAGTGCAGTTCTGAAGGAGCTACGACTTCAGCGGATTGGATAGTGGCAGAGCAGACCTATTCTCCCTCTCCTGGATAACGTACTCTGGCTCCACACAAAGGAAAAGGTGAGCTTGTCTCCTTTGATTCATGTGTTTGTTTCTTAAGCAGACTGTTTTGAATAAGAACTGGAACAGAACGTCCTCTGTCTTTTTTTTTCTACATTTGTGGGCTATGGACTGAGCTCTGGCTCCTTGGTGAGGCTCCCTTTTAAGAGTCTACTGAGACATGGATATGCAGATTGCCCATAGTTCCTTGCTCACATCTTCATAGACACTTGTTTACCTTTCTGTGTTCTGTTTTCACCGAAGACTGCACCAAGATGACTGACCTACTTTGGCTCCAGTGTTAGATTTGCTTTTAATTATAGCATCCTGATCACTGGTATCATCCCCAGGCTTTTTTTTCCTGTTAATGTTATTGTTGCCCAGATGACACAGCTTTGGTGCCAGCATGAAGCCTTTTAATGATTCATAGAGGCAGGCCTGGCACTCCCAGAGACAACAGTGGTCAGCATGAGCCTGTTTCCACAATGTCTCCAGTGACTGCCAGCCTCACCTAGCTAGAGAGAGACAGCCTATAGTGTAACCTGGGAGGGCTGAGACTATTCTGATGATATTCTGAAAAAGAAAGGATTCTTATTGGTGACTCCACATGGTAAGCAATTGTTCCAAATGACAGAGCTCTCGGAGTATAGGTAAAACCCTCCCAGAGAGGACTGACTTAGAGATAGTTTGGACTTTGCTTTCTTGTCTTTCCTTGCTCCATCTCTTCCCTCCCTTCCTCCATGTTTCTCTTATTCTTTATTTGTGGTCTGGACAGCTTGACTTCTGCACCATTGTATCACAGACTGTGCTAGGAAGTGCTCAAAGATGCTTTTAGAGTTTGGAGGTTAGAAAGAAATTCAAAATAAGGAAGCAGTTGGTGCAGTGTTGGTCTGTGACTTTTTTTCTGGCGTGGGGACAGCTGGCTTTTCATTGTATCTAAGGTATGGTGAAGAGCAGAATGGAGAACACATTATCTTCTCTTAAAGAGACCTCAAATGCTTTGATAAATGATCCAACCACATAAACTAATTACCTGTCAAAGGCTCCACCTCTGAAAGTATTCCATTGGATAGATTAGGGTTTCCATACATGACTTTTGAGGGACACAAACAAATTTTGTTGATTGGATTATTTATTACCCATACACATGCTTGCAAAAATCAGAAGCAAGCTTGTGGAATCAGTTCTCTCCTTCTCATATGTGGGGCCCAGCATCTGGACTCAGGTCCTCAGACTTGACTCTGAGTGATTTCCTGTAGGAAGGAGGGCACTAGCTAGTTCCTGGCCTCTTAGCCCCAAAACAATCACAAAGAAACTGTATTAATTAAATCACTGCTTGGCCCATTAGCTATAGCTTCTTATTGGCTAAGTCTTACACCTTAATTTAACCCATTTCTGTGTATCACCACGTGGCTGTGGCTTACTGGCTAAAATTCCATCTGACTCCCGTGGGGCTCCATGGCTTCTCTTTGACTCTGCCTCCTTTCTTCCAGCATTCAGCCTAGCTTTCCCCACCTACCTCTGTTCCCTGTGCAGGCCCAAGACAGTCCTTTCTTAACCAATGATATTCACAGCATACAGTGGGGTATTGCTGTTGCTGACCTGACCATGTTGCTTTTGGAAAGGCTGTGGAAGGAAACCCTTTTCTCCCAAACTGACTTTTTGGTCATGGAGTCTCATTGCAGCAATAGAAACTTGAAGCTACCCTTTGTGGCCTAATTACATCTTAAATCTCGATACTTCTTAATGGGGGATTAAATGTCAATATATATTACTATTGTTACATAATATATAATTCTTAAATGTATATACAACAATACATTATTATTAAATGTCAACTCAGGTTGAGTCATCCAAACCATAGGTATTAGCCATCATGTTATTCTGAGCTTTTTCACTGAGGGAAACCTGCACAAGCAATGGAAACAAGAAACCCCTGGTACGTTTACGACATATTTGTCCAAATTAATAAACAGTTTAAACCTAAGCTAGTTAAAGGCAAGAATATAAATTGACATCTTTTCCTAAAACTTCACCATGGTCCTGTCAGAGTGAACTTGTTACCATTCCTTCATTCCCACCTGCAGCTCACATCAGGATACACAGGTATGATTAGCCTTCTTTTACGGACTCAGTGAAGTGTGATCACCTGTTCACAATAACAGCCAGAGCGTGGAAGAGTCTGGATTCCAACCTAGGCCCCCGGTTGTGTAGTAGTCTACTGAAATGTATGGCTAGACCTGTAATTAACCCAGGGTGCAAAAGTGGGAAATCCCTTGGGGGAGTTACTCTTTTGAGTGGGTGAGAAAGATTTGTTATTAACACATCAGCGTTCTCTAAGTAAATTGGTACTTGTCCCTGCAGAGAGGCCTTAAAACCGAGTTCTGTTAGGCCTGACTCCTGGTTCAGACTTTACATAAGGAGCGTCTGAGGTTGCTTCTGCAGCTCACCTTTTGAGTCATCCGAGGCCCTGCTGTGGAGATGTGAACTAATTAGATTTGACTTCGTGTAATGAAGCATTAATCACCACTGCCTTTTTTCTGTCCTATCCATTTGATTAATTTGCAACTGGTTTCCTGGTGAGTCGAAAGCTTCCTGTCATGCTTCCCAGCCTCTACCAAAGGGGTGGGAGCCACTCTTCCCCATTTCAGAGAAGCTGTGGATCACGGGTGGTCATTGCAACTCAGAATGATTGCTTAGCCTGTCCTTGTCTCCTACATTTACTACCTGAAAACAGAGTCAATAAGAATTGCCACTTCTTGATACTGCAAGGAAGACAAAGCTTGCATATGGAGCAGTCTCCATAACTGCTGCCTGACACCATTATCACTGGTGTTGCTACCCAGGTTACATTCGATAGATGGCTTGAATTTGAGGGCTGCTGTCCATCAAAGGTTTGTATCCTGGGGCTGTCAAGATGGATCAGCAGGAAAAGTGATTAGTGAAATGGTCACCTCAGTTTCAGTAGTGAGTCCAGAGACGTGTCTGCACACTTGTTGAAGGGAAGTGTCCTATCTCACAGCCTGCATGCATCCGGCTAGCTTTTAAAAAAAATCTAAAGGAGTGCTTGTCCTTACTCACACTTCTTTTCTCCTTAGACACTCACCAGAGGCATTCCTCCCTGCCTACTTATTGTAGGGAATGATAATCAGTCTTACTGTAGCTTGTTTTGACCTTTTACTTCATGAACTCTGCCATTGGTTAGCCAGCACACCTACCCACTCTTGCCTTTCTGTGTAGATGGTGTGAGAAACACTGGGGTAAAGTGCAAGAAACTGCCCAGGGGAGGAGACACAAACCACACTAAGAAGAGGAAGAGGCTCAGAGCAAGGATGGGAAATTTGAGCTACAAGCAGCTTGAAAATCTCAGGGAAAGAATCTGTGTCAGAACCAGCCCTCGTGGAAGTTCTGGGCTACCTTCAGCAGAACAAGCTCAGGTTCTGTTCTTCACAGCCGCAGGATTCAAAGGGGAGTCAGGGTGGCTGTTGTTATTAGCTAGAGGATCTGGAATATGGGATCAAAGTTTCTGCTTGCTTGTTTGTTTTTTTGTGGCCAGGCATGTCATCCATGTGGTATCAGGGCACACTGAGGTTGAGAACAATGGGATTGGGGGAAGGAAATGAAAGGAATGCCTTGCAGGACACATACTCCATCTTTACAGCAGGGCAAATATTTTGGGAGGGTCAACTGCCTTTCAAGAATGTCAGGAAAGAGGTGGGTGAAGCCAAGAGAAATAATTCAAGGACACATGGAATGGTGCAAATGTGTCCTGGGGAGAGAATAGTAAATGCATTTGGGAAACAAAATAATTTGCTGAGGGTCAAGAGAGAGAACAATGAGACACTTCCAGAAAATATGGCTGACTGGTGAGCAATGGTCATGTCAAATGTCAAAATGGTCTCCCATGACAGATGTCTCCAGTGTCATTTTAGAGCATGCTGATTTTAAGAAAGAAGGTGAGAAAGCTTTAGCCTCTACTTGCTATGTCATGAAGGACACATCTGAGGGGGCTGGTACCTGGGAGTGGATGGATTTCATAGGTCAAGTAAGATCTAAACCTAGGGAGAAGCAAGGCTAGGCAGGTCAACCATGCGGTATCAGTAAACAATTAGAGATTAAAGGTCCCTGCATTTGCATAAATGATGGTCCTGTGTCCTGACTTGGGGTATGAACATGGTACCTTTAGGTGACACCATATGATTTCTCCAGTTCTGCACATCTTAAACTTTGGGGTACAACATAGTGGGATGCCAAGTGTGTGAACAAGGGGATCTGTGGAGGGAAGAACTAACTTGATACCTATGTGCAGAGTTAGGAGATAAAAACAAACATACAAACAAGCAAACAAGAAATGGAATGTCGTAATATGAGCAGCGGGGCTGCGTCCCCAGCACCCCGGCCGCCTCACTAGCTTATGCCCCGAAATAACAACACACAAATTGTATTCATTTAAACACTGCTTGGCCCTTTAGCTCTAGCCCTTACTGGCTAATTCTGATATCCCTATCAACCCATCTCTAATAATCTGTGAGCACCAGTCTTACCGGGAAGATTCTAGCCTACCTCCATCCTGGGTCAGAGCTTCATCGCGTATGTCTGCCCGGGAGCAGGGCATGGTGTCTCTCTGAGGCATCTGCCCCCGAGAGGAGAGCTGTGGAGTCTGAGCTCACTTCCTCTTCCTCCCAGCATTCTGTTCTGTTTACTCCTCCCACCTAAGTTTTAACCTATGAGGGCCAGCCAAGCAGTCTCTTTATTACTTAACCAATGAATCAACAGATTGCTATATGACACTCCCACATCAATGGAAGTGGTGTAGGAGGTCCTTCTTATTTGTGTTGCTTTCATTCGTTAATAAAGAAACTACTGCCTTGGCCTTTTGATAGGGCAGAACTTAGATAGGTAGAGTAGACAGAACTAAATGCTGGGAAGAAGGGCAGTGTGGCAGACTCCATGGTTCTCCTGCCTGAGATGGATGCTGGTTAGTCTCATGCCGGAAATCCACAGTCAAGTGGTGACACACATTAATGGAGATGGGTTAAACTAATATGTAAGAGTTAGCCAATAAGAGGTTAGAATTAATGGGCCAGGCAGTGTGGGTGATAGCAGCTCTGAGCAGGTCCTGGATGATGTATGAAATTAGGCTAAGCAAGCTATCGGGAGAAAGCTGTAAAGAAGTGTCTTTCCATAGCCTCTTCTTCAGTTCCTGCCTCCAGGTTCCTGCACTGAGTTCCTACTCTGATATCCCCAGTGATGGAGTGTGACCTCAGAGCTGTAAGTAGAGATAAACCTTTTCCTCCACAAGTTGCTTTCACTTATGGTGTTTTAACGTGGCAATAGACACCCTAACTAAGCTGCATCCTTGGAATGAAGGAAACTTGATTATGATGAATAATCTTAAGTTAACCCCGTCTTAATTACCTTTCTATTGTTGTGATATGATACCATGACCAAATAAGCTTATAAAAGAGAGAGTTCATTTGGGGCTTACAGTTTTAGACCAGTAGACAAAATGAGGATGGAACAAAACCATGGTGGCAGGAACAGCTGAGAGCTTACATCTTGATCCACAAGTAAGAGGTAGGGAGAGATATTGGGAGTGGAATGGTTATTTTGAATCCTCAGCGCCCACCCACAGTGACACACCTGCTCCAGCAAGACTATGCATCCTAATCCTCCCCAAACAGTTTCACCAGCTAGGGACCAAGTGTGCAAATACAGGAACCTATGGGAGAGTTTTTTATTCAAACTGGCACAAAACCTAAGTAAGGAACTGAAAGATAATAAAAACTTCAAAACATAAAAAAAAAAAATTAAAGAAGAAGTTCAAAGACAGGAAGATCTCTCAGGCTTATAATTTGGTAGAATTAATATTTTGATCCTAATTTATGTCTTAACATAAATTTACATCACAACATAATCTACAGATTCAATGAAATCTTCCACAAAAAAAAATTCCAAAGCCAAAGTAATGCTGAGTGAAAAGAATAATGCTGGAGGTATCACCATACCTGATGGCAAGTTATGCTCCAAAGGCAAGCAATAAAAACAGCACAGTGCTGGTAAAAACAAGACAAACAACAAACACACAAACAGATAAAAAACAAAACCCTAGGCATTTAGGTTCATGCAGCAGAGTAGTGGGATGAATACAAACCCCTGCATCTGCAGTTCCCTTGTCCTAAGGATTAGTGATTTCTGGCAGGGTCAAGTGAGCAGAGGCTATGACTGTCAAAAAGGCTCGTGGTGTGACATTTGACTTGGAGCACATTCAATGCCTACGCATAGCTGTAGATACGTGGTGGAGAGCTGATCCTGTCCTAGAAAGAGAGGAACATTTGCTGCATTAATAGACCAAGTGTATCTATTGCACAGTTTGCTTCATCTTCATCACCATTTCCATCGCTGAGTAGATGCTATTTTCTTCCACTTACAGATGAGAGTTACTTGGCTCAGACGTCTCTCATGACATTTTTATTGTCAATGAAATTGCCTTTTCCATTTCTTGGCATGTTCTCCTACACCATGTATTCCAGAATTGAGTCTGATAGCGTGTGTAAAGCCAGGGTTTATGTGTTAAGGAAGCCCTGGGCTCTATAACTGGAACCTAGGTAAATATCAAGGCTTTGATTTTTCTCATTTGAAAACCAGAACCTATGATGTCTCCTGCACTTGGTCTTTTCTTTGCAAATATGGGGCAGGATTAGGCAGTGTTTACGAATCCTTTGTATCGTTGCTGGTTACATTAAATACTCAATAAACTAAAAGGCATTACTGTTATTTAGAAATATAGAGATGGTATCAGGGGTGGAAATTTAGGCATGACATTCCTTTTCCCTCATTTCAAAACTGAGAAATCAACCCTTTGAGCCATAAAGTAGAAACATACTACATTGTTTTTGAAGTAGCCAGAGAACACAATGTTTAGAACTGAGAATAATGTATGCATTCCAGGTAGAGCCCACATCTTGGCCATGGAGAAAAATGCTGATATGAGCATGGGATGGGAGTAAAAGTGTCTCTCTTGTTGTAAAAGGAGCGGTGGGCTGCGTTCCCGCTGCCTGGCTAGCTTAACCCCAAAATAACTACAGAAACTGTATTCATTTAAATATTGCCTGACCCATTATCTTATTTGCTAACTCTCACATCTTGATTAACCCATTTCTATTAAATCTGTGTATCAGCACGTGACTGTGACTTACCGGGAGAGATTCAGCATGTCTGACCTGGTGGCTGGCTCCATGGCAGCTCTCTGTCTCCGCCTTCTTTCTCCCAGCATTCTGTTCTGTGTACTCTGCCTATCTAAGCTGCTGCCCTATCAAAAGGCCAAGGCAGTCTCTTTGTTTAAGCAATGAAAACAACACATAGAAAGGAGACCCTCCTACACAACTCTCTTAACACCCTTACTCCTGTCCCTACAGACACATGTCCAGGAGATCCAGGGGCAGGCCTACTAGATCAAATGCCAGGTCTACTTCTATTCTTTTGAGGAACTTCTGACCTGTTGTACAATGACTACAATAGCTTATATACCCACCAACAACACACGCACATTCTCTTCTCTCTGTATCTTGGTCATCATTCATTATTTTTTGTCTCTGAAGCTAGCCACTCTAATTTGAATGAGGTAATACCTCACTATGCACTATAACCAAGATATGGACTCAACCTCAATTCCAATCCGTGGAGGAATTCATAAAATATATGACCTATATTCAAAAGGAAAATTACTCTGCCATTAAATCTCAAGTCATGTCATTTGTCCCAATATAAGCCTGGATGACATGATGTTAAACGAAATAAGCCAACCACTGAAAGACAAACACTTTGATCTCACCTATATGTAAAATATAAACTTTGATCTCAAGAAGGTGGAGGAGGGTAAGAGGGAGACAGACGAGGCCAGCCGTGAGGCGATACTGTTTTAACTAGTTAGTTTTGGCATTCTATTACTGAACTGGGTAACAATAGACAGCAATGGTGTATTTCTAGCAGTGTGTTTCTAATAAGTCAGAAGAAAGGATTGAGGTACTGAGTCTGTCTCTGTCCTGCCTGCCAGCTCCCAAATAATCATATGGAGACTTATTGATTATGAAAGCTCTGCTGATAGCTTAGACTTCTTTTTAGCTAGCTAAAATAACTTAAATTAACCCATTTCTGTTACTCTATGCCCTGCCTTGAGGCTCTTTTACCTCACTTATGTATTGCCCATCCTGCTTTTCTGCTTACTCCCTGTGTCACCAGGTCTCCATCCTCCTTCTTCCCAGCATTCTCTGGGCCTGCAAATCCTGCCTAGCTGTTAGTCATTCAACTTTTTATTAAACTAGTCCAAGCGACACATCTTCTCAGTGTTCAGAAAGATTTCTCCACAACAGATTGGGAACGTGATGGCTACCAGGAGAGAATGACAGAGGATTGTGGCAATGACCTGGTTCTTCAGCTCAATGGATACGACCATAACGTGATAGATAAACAGATGGAAACGCACAGTTTGCTCCAAGAATGTAGACTGAATCCATGCAAAGGAAAAAGGAGACATCCTGCTGCCCTCTCCGTGCTCATCACATCTGCCGAGCGCAGAGGCACCTGCAGACTGCCCTTTCCTTCTTTGTACCTGCAGGGAGCCTCATGTGCCTGGTGACCTGTTGCGGGTCCTTGCTGGGTGACTTCTGAGCATTCTGAACTCAGCAGAGTTGGGATAGCTTCCCTCGCCATCAGAGTCTTCTCTTGTAGCTTCCACTCCTCCTGCTTTATTCTCTCTAAGAACTTATTTCTGGGGCTCCTTTTACACCTTTCTGCTATTGACTACACTGAAGTTTATTTTTTCCTACTTTTGTGCTTTGTTTAAAATTCCCCCAAGCTCTACCACTTCCAGACAGACATATCTAACTGACAAAACATTGGTTATAGAAATTAGTTTTCTTCTTAACTTATTTATAGAAAAATTGAAGAGAGGAAAATTTCCAAACTTGTAGTTTCTTCATTCAAGAAATTTAAGTAAAAACAGTTGTCACTTTGGGAAGTTTGAGCTTCCAGGAAAAAAAAAAAAAAGAAAAACCTTAAATAACGTCCTATTGGAGACATGATCTGCAGTTTATGCCTCTCCCCAGAAGCTAAAACATGAATTCGAGATGGCGTTAACCCAGGTTAATAAAATCAATAGCACTTCACATGAAATTCATTCAACCCAATGCTATTTTATCCCCTTTACTTTTATTACTTCATTTTCATCTTCCCGTGCCTCTCTGTCATGGAAGCCCATTTGTTACCATGGCAACGATGGCGTAAGAGATGCAGCAGGGACAGGGCACTACTGGTGTTTAAAAAGAAGAGCAAAGGAGATGAAATAACTAAAGCAGCAGTCCCCAGTGATCCTTTCTGTAAATGATGTGCCCATTCCACCGCATTGTTTGAGAAATAAGTTTCAATTAGGCTGCTATTGTTTGGCACTCTGCCTGCTGGGAGAGACGGCTCCAAGTGTTTTGCATTTTATTCTCTATGTTATTTTCATGGGAACCTTTTTTTTTTTTTCTGGTCATGTTCTGAAGGAGCCTCCCTCAGGCTGGGGTCTACGATTTACCGCTTTTACCTCAGCAAATGCTAAATAATTGTAGGTGAAAGGCGCTCACGTGGATCTTTTCGATGCAGAAAAATTTTCACCTTGCTTTCCATAGACACCACAGCATCTGCTTCTGAGGCCCTGCTTTTCCTGCTAGAACTTCACCGAGGGCCCACGTCTCCTGAGACTGCCTGTGTTCTTTGTATTACCGTGTATCACAATTCTTGCCCCATTTCCCTCGACGTCAGGGGATATCAACGGCGTTGGAGCGAGAGTACTTGACCGCGTGGGCCTGTCTGTATTTACTTCCTGCAAACCTCCTCCCACTGGCGTCCCTTCTCCCTGTTATCTGACCTTCTGCCTTTCAAAATCCTCCTTTACTCTGGAAGAGTAGATAGTGTCTTTTTTCCTAATGATTGCCCTTGAGAGACACCACGTTACAAGCAGTGAAAAATGGACTCCTATTGAGGGCTCCTTGAGATGGGCTTTGACACACACACACATTAGCTGCATGCTACCTTGTGTTCCTATAAATATGTCTTAGTTCTCTGGGATCGTTTCCTGAACACTTGACTTGAGAGGTATTTTTTAAATGTTTATTTATATTCTCTCTTTCTCTCTCCCTCTGTGTGTGTGTGTGGGGGGGACTGTGTGTATGTATACATGATATGCGTATGTACATGTATATATGCATATGTGTCTGTTTTGCGTGTGGGTGCAGGTGTATCTGTGTGCTGTGGCACATGAGTGGAGGCCAGTGTACACCTCTTGTGTTAGTTCTTGCCTTTCATCTTGATTGAAAGAGTTGATTCAAACTGTTATTTCTTATCTTTGTTTTTGCTGCATTTATTAACTATGTCAGCTTGCCAATGAGCTTCAAGCTCTGCCTCATGTCTTCCATTAGCACCAGCAGCACAGGCATTACTGACACCAAACACAGCGTCTAGCTGTATATGAATTCTTGAGAACTTGGGTCCCACACTTAGTCAATCCCCACTGAGTTAATTCTCTGACCTGGAGGAATCCTTTTGGGAGATTCTGTTTACCTTCTGAAACACTCATGCCATTTGCTGCGTCTTGGCACTCCCAGAGGTTGCCATATCCAAACAGCCTATTTGTGGCATGGTTTGTGGTTGGATGTGGTAGATGGCAGGATCCCACTACCCTCAGATCATCTTCACAAAGGTACCAGGACCCGTGTCTGGAACCCACTGTGATCTACTCACAGCACATCACGTGATGTGGGTAAACCAATTTTACTTTCTCAGGCTCTTCTCCAATTCACACATGCTGGTGTCCCCCAAAGCAGTAGCCTAGGTACTGAGTGGTCCCTCACAAACTAGACTCAGAGGCACTACATTAAGACAAAGAACTCTCTAGCCTGGTGGAGGTGGCTGAGACTGGCCATAGCTTCTGACTGGGTTTTCTTCCTGCCTCTCTCTGGACTAGTCACAAGAAGAAGTGCTCAAAGCCACAGAAAAAGATCCCTTTGCTGAATGCCCTCATGGGCCAGCTTTTCATCTCATCTGGAGTGCAATCACAGCCTTTCACCAGCTCTGAGGATACAGAACCACCAGGTGCCCTCCTAGCTTCTAGAAGGTTCCCATCCATCAACTCTCCAGGCTTGCTCACTCATTCTTACCTTGGGCTGTTTGTTTGGGGATATTTTTGTTGTTGCTTATTCTCTTATCTCCTCTTCCTCCCCCCTCTCTCTCTTTCTCTCTCTCTCTCATTTGTGTGGAAGGCTGATATATGTTGACATCCAGGTGGCTCAGTTTGAATGTCCAGCTATATCCTATCCTTGCTTTGCCAATGGCCCATTAGATGGTAGATTGGACCTTCTGTAGCCCAGAAAATGCCCTGGTCCTCTTATGCTCATGGTTCATCAACTCAACTGCCTGTATCCAAGGTGTTGCTCCAGTGACATCATGCCTGGCACTCGTTTGAACTGATGACCCGATGAACCAGTTGAAAACATGCAGAGATAGTTTATCCTTGGACCTTTCTCACTTGACCCACAAGGCAGTTTGGGAAAGCAATAGCATGCAGAACTAATAGTGCACAGGAGGTCAAGTCCAGGGCAGTGATAGGCACATAATGGAGACTCAAGGCAAATAACTGTCATATTCTGGATAGCATTACACAGGAGGCCATATTACTTCTCGCAGAACATCACCGTTCTCATCTGGAAAAGTGTCTGTACCTGTCCATGAGAAGAGGGAGACATATTAAATAATCTATAGCAGGAAACCCACAGAGGGCTAGTAGCAACATGCACATCTGAGTATCTAAGGTCGCATGAATAAAAGTGAGTAAGCAGGAAAAGGTGCTTTCTGGCCTCATGCATGAAGCTTGCGTGTCCTCTGTTGGAGACCTAATGGTTTCTCTCTGTGCTCATGGAATGACCAGTACTCTGATGTTCTCTCTTCCTCCCTTCCCTTTCATTCCCCTGCCAGCTCCTGGGTGTGGCATACTGACCAACGATGCCATGGTAGTGGCACACTAGAAGAAAGGGAACTTCATATTTTTCCTGAGCTTTCCAGTCTCTCCACACAGCCAGGTACCTCTTCACTGAGATCCTTACAACAAGGTGGCCAGAGGAAGGCAGGCATGGAGTTGGGCCATATTCCCAGTCAACCTTGGCTCCACGGCTAACACGATAGTACGTTTGACTCTTCAGAGGGACAGATGCACTTAACAGTTGCAGTAATCAGTGTTATTTGAATTGTTCGGATGGCAATTGTGTTTCACAGAAGCTCCCCCATTCTCCTCCTTACAATACTAATGTGTTTGCATTGCCACTGTCCTCCTCAGCCTTTGGAACTGTTGAGGAAAGAGGAGGCGCATGCGCAGAGGGCTGCTTTCTGTAGGCTTCTTCCTGAGTCTGGATGGGTGTGGTTTTCTGTCCTATAGGGCCTCATGGGCTTCTCACTCTCCTTGTTTCCGACTGCTTCCATATATTCTTAGACAAGAGGAATTTGTAGGACACAATGTATGAAATCCCCCCACAGGCAGACTTGAGAAGTTTCACACACTGTGTAGAGCATGTTCACATGTGTAAACCTTTGGTCCCCAAAATGAGCTTTTGCAAATGATCCACGTTGTCCGGATCAAAGAGGATCCCTGAGTTGGTCTCCATGGTGATAATGCACACAGAGTCTCCTAGGAGACTGTTGCTTGTGTGGCGAAATTAGAATTTCCTTACTACTAAGAAGGAAAAATAATTTTTTTCCTTTTCACACTAAGCCATAATCCAAATGCTTGAGTTCAGTTTTATTTCTATCCATTCTTTATTCCGGTGACATAAAAAGACAAAATATTCTTTAAAAAATGATGTGGGAGGTCTCATAGAAAAAAAAAACTAAATCTTGACTTACATTAAAATTATCTGAAAGAGAAAATGCTATTTCCAAGGTGAGGATCTGGTCCTCATTTGTTAAGTGTTCTGGGGCAGTTTTGTTCAGTGGCTTGCTTCCTGAGCGATGCTGGATTGATTGGCTTCCTTTACTCTCCCATCATTTCTGACATGCAGCTTTCGTTGGTGTTGGGTTGAAGAACACACAGAGCCCTGAGCACTGCACAGGTTTTTTTCTGGGTTCATGAACTGACCCACCACAGTCATTGTTGATGACCCAACACCTTAACCATCCAGGTTCTTGGACAAAAGAAGTACAACCTCACAGTTAAAAAATGCTCCATTTATCTTAAAACATAGTGACCAGCCAACCTCAGGCTGAAGCAGGAGGCTGGAAGAGTCCCAAGGCTCAGTAGTGGGCCAAGGGCTTGGTATTTCTGATCAAGAGTACTCTTTGATTTTCACCCAAAGAGAAACTGGCTCACATGCTCTCCCACAAGATGTCTCTTTGTTGTTCCTCCTCAATGCAAATTCACCCTGTGATACTCGGAAAATAGGGAGGAACTAGACTTGTGACAAAGGATAGATAGTAACCTGGGAAAGAAAGCTCTGTTGTTCAACACACTCTGCGATGTGCCTAGGAATAACCTCTGTGATCCAGGGCTTCTTCAAAGACACGGAGTAATTGACCTCTACCTTCCAAAAGGTCAGATTCCAGTAAATGGCCACAACTGCAGAACGGTGGCTACACAGAGGCATGCCCTGAGCATTTCTGGGATTAAGAGGAGGGGTGAATTTTGTCTAGAGGAAGTCTGAGGAGGAGGCATGGTTGATGAAAAAAAAGGGTGAAGGAAGACCTCAAGTAAAGGAGTCAGATTTGAACTTCTGTCAAATAACAATTTTATCCAAGTCCAGAAAGCGGTTACTGGAATAGAGTTTGGTTAAACAATGACCCCCAATCCCATAATGCTGGACATGACCTGTTCATCATCCCGGCCTCTGAAACCCATGTCGGACACTGTCACTCTTTGGATTTCCATCTTTTGGATCAGACCATTCGTTCTTCAAGAGAAGGCTTCCATGCCCGTTGGCAAACTAAAGCATATTTTATGTACTGAATAAAGCAAATATTTTCCTTTCTATGGTGGGAAGGGGCTGGGAAATGTCCGTGAAGGGGCCACAGTTGCATTTATGCCACATGGTCACCTCTCCGGGACGTGGGCAAATGGAGCAAATACAGGAGGCAGACTAAAGTCTCGTGCAATAGTCAACTGTATTCAGGGCATCAGGCAGCTTACACTCTGAAGGGTAAAGTGGAAGCCTCATGAGGCAAAACCCTGTGTTTCCACGGAGGCAGGTAGAGAAACAATAATAGCCAGCTGTAACGAATGATTGGGAGTAAATTCTCTCCTCTCTGCTACCTCTGGGAGGGGCACAAAAGCGAACGGCAAGAACAATTCTGTGTTTTTGAAGACACTGAGGTTATAAGACTTGTCTTGATTTCTCGGCGTTTTCTCACAAGCACTCAGAAATCTCCTCATGGGACTCCATTCTTGGGCATGTGCCTACAGACATGAGCACATTGTTCTGGAGACTCAACGTACCAGAGCATGACGATGCCTAAACTTGACCTTTGCTGCAAGGCAGGTCTGTCTCTTCATCAAAAAGAAAAAGAAGAAAGTGGCAACTATGAGAGGTGACATATGATAATTTGTTATTTAAAGAGATTACTTGCCACACATACGTGTAGCAAATCATCACATTTTAACATTAAATTTATGCAATTTAATTGCCAGCTACATCTTAGTAAAAATAACATTATATAAAAGCTGAAAATGTATTCTTCGCATGCAAACATGTTTTCTTGATTTGGTATTTAATATTTTTCTGCTGCCTTGCACCAGCGAAGATTTGAACAGAAAGCTTGCGTCGAACAGTTGTGTCATTTGCCCTAAAGTTCCTTTTGCAATGTCACAAACGTGTTTGCCTCCGTTGTTTGCTTTGCACCTACTCAACTAATGTTAAACTGGTTTGTGCTCCTATCACCATTTCTCTTATATCAGCAATTTTCTAACAAATGACCTTGGTTGATAGAGGGAATATCTACATAAGTTCTTCTGTTGTACACACAAGTGTTTTGGTGTGTGGTATATTTTAATTGGAAATAATTAGAATATAAATTTTGAAATTCTCTAAACACAAAACATTGTTCACATACTCTGGTTTGCTCAATCTTTATAAGGTTCTGTCTGTATCGGCGTAAGTTCTGGAGCTCTGATGCACACCATAGTGTCTACAATCAGAAGAGGACAGACCCCTGTTGAGTCCTTGTGCTACACAAACATACAAGCACATGAAAAGAAGCACAGAGACCTGCGTATTGTTCTACCTACCTGCAACACCCAAGACGCAAAAGATATCAAAAGATACCTCACTGAGCAACTTAGTGAGACTCTGTCTTGAACTAGGAATGAGTAAAGAGCTTGGGATGTATATCAGCAGTACAGAGTTGGCCAGCATATGTAATGGCCTAAGTTCAGTTCCCAGTTTGGGAAACATTTAGATGGTAGGTAGCTACATGTCATGTCTTCACTCTAGTGATGATACTACAGACGTAAACATATGTTTGAAATCATTAAATTGTATATATCAAACAATGCAACTGTTGAGTATTAATTGTATCTCAATAAATAATGTGCCCAAATAAGTAAGTAAATATTTAAAATAAAAGGATAAAAATGGAGTAATGAGGGACTAAAAAGATGGCTGAACAGTTGACAATGCTCATCCAAACTCCTCAAATTCAGTTCTCAGCACCAACATCAGGTGGTTCACTACTACCTATAACTCCAAATCCAAAGAATCCAGTGTTCTCTTCTGGCCTTTGTGGACACCCTCATGGACACACACATGCACACACACACACACACACACACACACACACACACACTTGTGCATATACATGAAAACAACTGAAATAATATAATGACTAAGTGAATGTTGATGCCATTCCAATGTTGACGCAATTCATTAAAAACAAATTTTAGCTTCTGATTTTTGAATTGATCACTAATTTCTTCACATCAGGAAAGGGCTTTAGGGTTTCACAGTAAATGGTGAAAAAAAATTCACCATTTACTGTGAATACTGAAAACATGGGGTTGCTGTGGCCCTGGGTGTGACTGGGAGTTTTCCCATTGTCTTTTCAGAGTTCAATAGGAAATTTGGGAAACGGTATGGATTTGCTGGGCTCTTTGTTGAGATACCTTTCTCTATCTTTTGAAAATTGTTTCCTTTCCTTCTGTTTTACTTCAAGAGTTGAGTCTTTTTTAGTGTGTATGTATGGATTGATGTGCTAGGAGACTGAGTAATTCAGCTAACTAATTCTCACCGTGGAGAAATGGTCCAGGAAGATGATAAGCAGCCCTGGCATAGACAGCAATGCCTTTCTTCTCCTCCTTAGTCTTTCATTACGATTGCCATGTAGCTGCAAAGTTGATAGATTCCTCCTCAATGGGTTCACTCGTGTGTCTGGACTTGTGTGTGGTCCACATCCAGGCATCATCAAGACTGTATCAGGCTATCAAATTGGAATAACTCCCAGATGGTGGGCACTGAGCTATGTACATTGTTGACTTTGGTTTGACTGTGATCTGATTGTAATTGTGCCCTGGTTATTACTGCTTGGAATTAGAATTCTAATTGCCATCTGCTTTCTGCAAATGACCAGGATTTTCAAATTGTTAGGTGGATGAATGGGTACCTGAATGAAGCAGACATGACTCCTAATCTCCCATTAGTGTACCTGTTTGGATGTCTTGTTTCTGCATCTGGCTGTCCCTAGTTCTGTGAACTCAGATGAGTTAAGCTGGGGCAAACCAGCTGCTCAAGTAGATTGGATAAGTAGAGATTCTGTTTCCTTTTAGAACCTATTTGGAGTTCAGAAAGGAAGATACTGGGATATAGCACAGCACTGAGCCAAGGGTAAGGTGTGTGGAGATGTGGAGATCCACTACTTAGTTGGGCATTTTTTCTGAGATAGGCTAGACCTGACTAGCTGCTCTCGGATTACAGCCCATGCTGGGTATGCCAATCAAGGTGAACTAGGGCTAACAATGGTAGGGACCTGACCCTGACCCATGATGTCTCTAACTTGCTTCCTTCAATTTCCTATGAAGTTACTACTTCATAGGAAAACAGTGGGTAACTGGAAGGGCAGTGGGGACTAGTAATGACTGCCACATGCCCGGAGCTAAGACTCACAGGCCTAGGTACCCACAGGATCCATTTGTCCATTTGAGTGATCCATTCAGGGATTCCAGTAACCTCTGGGGTCACTAGGAGAAAAAGTACATTATCTTTTGTATTTCGTTTTTTTTTTCCATTTTTAAAATTGATTTTATTGAGCTAAACATTTTTGTCTGCTTCTCTCCCTTTCCATCTCCTTCCCTTATACCCTCTCCCATAGTCGCCATGCTCCCAATTTACTCAGGAGATCTTGTCTTTTTCTACTTCCCATGGAGATTAGATCCATGTATGTCTCTCTTAGGGTCCTCGTTATTGTCTAGGTTCTCGAGATTGTGAACTGTAGGCTAGTTTTCTTTGCTTTATGTCTAAAAGTCACTTGTGAGTGAGTACATATGATATTAGAACAAATAATCCAATTAAAAAATGGAGTACAGACCTAAACAGAGAACTCTCAACAGAGGAATCTAAAATGGCTGAAAGACACTCAAGAAAATGTTTAACATCCTTATCAATCAGAGAAATGCAAATCAAAACAACTCTGAGACTCCATCTTACATCTGTAAGAATGGCCAAGATCAAAGACACTGATGACAACGTATGCTGGAGAGGTTGTGGGGTAAAGGGAACACTTCTGCATTGCTGGTGGGAGTGCAAACTGGTGCAGACCCTTTGGGTGTCAGTGTGGTGATTTCTCAGAAAATTAGAAAACAACCTTCCTCAAGACCCAGTAATACCACTTTTGGGTATATACCCAAAGGATGGTGTATACCACAAGGACATGTGCTCAACTATGTTTATAGAAGCATTGTTTGTCATAGCCAGAACCTGGAAACAACCTAAATGCCCCTTGACCAAAAAATGGATAAGGAAAATGTGGTACATTTATACAACAGGGCACTACACCATGGAAATAATAATAACATCTTGAAATTTGCAGGGAAATGGATGGTTCTAGAAAACATCATATTGAGTGAGGTAACCCAGACCCAGAAAGACAAAGATCCTAGATATATGTACTCATTCATAAGTGGTTTTGGGACATAAAGTAAAGAGAAACCACCCCACAATTCACAACCCCAGAGAACCTAGACAACAATGAGGACCCTAAGAGAGACATATGTGGATCTAATCTACATGGGAAGTAGAAAAAGACAAGATCTCCTGGGTAAATTGGGAGCATGGAGATCATGGGAGAGGGCAGAAGGGGAGGAGAGAGAAAGGGAGGGGAAGCAGACAAAAATATATAGCTCAATAAAACAATAAAAACGTTAATAAGATGCCATTTTCTGTATCCCTTTGCACCTCATTTACCTTGGGGGATCCCATTTGTAAGGCAGACAAGTAACTTCAACCATTTTTCCCTAGAATTTAGGGACATCTTCCATTTATTTGCACAGGTCTTGGCCCAGGACTTCAAGGACTGGTCATGGGCCCATGCAAACTTGTTCCAACATGTAGTTGAACTGTTTTTGGGGGCTTCTAAGGACAGACTCTTTGAGGGAACTGAGTCTCTCCTCAAATCTCTAGCAATAAGGAAATACAAGGTTTCTCTTAAAATGGCCCAACCATGTCCTTCTTGAGTCACATTCTTGGGGATGATATTGAAATGAGAAAGGCATAGCCTGAGTTCTAATTAGACTCAGGCTACTTTGAGCTACGCCGTCCTCCCCGCCTCAGAGGGTTCTCCAAACGAGAGCTTTCCTTGAAGGTGTAGTCTTCTGCAGAATTGGGATTCCTGAGTTCTCAGACCTGACCAGGTCTCTTTACCACCTCCTTAGTGAGACATCAGCATCCCCTTAACATGGGAATCTAAGGCTGATAGTTCCTTCTAACAATTCAAGGACATGCTTCCTGGAGCCCTACTCTGTGACATTCTCTCTATGTCACCAAGGAAAGGAGATTGTCTTGGGGATTCTGACTCATTCAATAGGACCCAGTGTTGCAGTCAATGCGATACCCTAGCGAGGAGTTATACCTGGTGGTTAAGAGGTGGCCAGGACTCCTGAGGGCAACTGTAGCCATGGAGATCTTGATTGCAAAGATCCATAAACGAACCCTGGTAAATCTCCTCATTATAGCACTCCCTGGGATATTACAGACATACAGAAGTCTAAAGAACACTAAAGGCTGTCAGCAGAATGATAAAATATTAGGCTCCAAATGGAGAGACCTGAAGTGACAGCTGTCACCTGTCCCATTCTTAACCTTGTACTTTCGCACCAGATGAGATGAGGAAAGTTGAGAATTTATGTCAAGACCTATGGCGGGAAACCTGTGCCTTGAGACCCAGTCTTAAAGACATCCTCCAGTTGTTTACAGATGGAAGCTCATGGATCAAGTTGGAATCCACAAGGCAGGATACGATGTTGTAAAAGGATATGGAACTCTTGAGAGTAATCTGGTGGAAGTTAATACTGCACCTAACCAACAGCTCTACTCCAGACTCAGTGCTGCTACTCCAGACTCAGGTGTTGATCCTGAGTGAGGAACGGTGCCTCTCTATATAAGTCCAAATATGCGTGTCTGGTACTGCAGGCACAGGCAGCCCTCTGGAAGGAAGGGAGTTTGCTGCCACCTTTGGAACCCGCAAAAACCATTCCAAGGAAATTATAGAAGAAGAAGAAGCAGTTCAGCTCCCACAAAATGTAGCAGCTCTGCACTACCTGGGACAACAAAAGAAAAAGGGCTCAGTAACCTAGAGTAAGCACATAGCAGCTAACATTGCAAAGGCAACTGAGAACTGAGGGGACGTCCCCCCTTACCAGCTGTGAGACCTTTACATACCACCCCTGAAACAGAGGAGGCCCCAAATGACAGCTATATTCCGGACCACAGCGGACGGTGAGCTGCTTCTAATAACCATTTATGGATGCCTGCATCCTTACAATGGGATTTCCTAAAATCTTTCTATCAATTTATATCATCTGGGGGGAAGAAAAAAAATCTATTCAACTCAGTAAAAGCATGTTTCGGAGGAAGGAAATGCAGGATTCCATCACTCAAATCGTTCAGCGATGTGACGCATGTCAAAAGACTAACCCCCAGAATAGTAATGTGTTTCCCCATGGATGCGGATAAGGGAAGCATCCAGGAGAGGTTTGATAGATTCTACTCACCTGCTGGGGTTGGGGGGATCTATCTTTCACTTGTATAGGTAGACATTTCCATTAGCTAGTTGAAACCTTTCTTTGCGAAATGGGATAAAAGTCAAAGGAGGCAATAAAAACTCTTTTAAATAAAGTAATTCCTAGGCTTGGGATACCTAAGCACACACAAAATGACAATAGTCCACCCTTGAAGACAGATGTCATCTCAAAAGTCTCCTAGGCCTTCAGGATATAATTTTATCCCCATTGTGTCTGAGACCTTCAATCTTCTGGAAAAGCAAAAAGAATATAGGGGTTACTAAAAAGGTATCTCACTAAATGAATGCATGAAACTCAAATCCCTGGGACAAAGTTGCTATCCATAGACCTGATATCCTTAAGGAGCATCCCAGGACAGCCGGGACTTACTCCTTTCAAAGTCTTGTGTGGCAGGCCTTTACTATCAAGGGATTTTTTTACGTGACCGTGAAACAAATCATCTGGTGGCATAGATCACCCAACTTGATTAGCCAAGTTCCAAGTTCTTTTGGAATCTCGACAAAATGGCCTAGCAGTGAGGGATATGGAGGCTTTCAAACTATGTCCTGGCAACCTAATTCTTGTCAAGGTCATCAAAGGGTGCTCTCTCGGAGTCCAAGCTGGGAGGGCCTCTGTGTGTTGATTTTATCTGTACCTGAGCAGTTAATGTGGCCGTCCTGGACTCCTGGATCCATCAGACCAGGGACAGAAAGTAACACTTTAGTCTCCATCTGAAGAGAACCCAGCCAGGGCCTCTCCAAAAGATTCCTATTCTTGTGGGCAGCTATAGCACTTCACACTGCTCTTTAAGAAACAGTCATCTAAATCCTAGATGAGTAGTATGCTTTTGTCCAGCTCACAATCCTCCCTGATTAGATAGTTACTGTGTGGGGGTCATCACTCCACTCTGGGACGGATTTGTCTCCCTGCAATGACATCTAGCATACCTCTCTTTACCCTGGTAGCTTCCCAAGCCTATAGACCTTGCATACAGAGTTTCAGACAAGAATTTTACTGCATCTACAGTATGAATTAATCCAGAAGCCTACCTCATAGGTAGGAAAATCCTTCCCCCACCCCATTTCATTGGCAATCTCCCAAATTCCATCTCTCTTGACATTAAGTAGCAATAGCAGGCATCAGTTTATCTGCCAGTAGTCAATGTGAATGTCTGAGAGGGGGCACTGGAAGGAGCTTACACTAATATAGGTACCCAGGGAAAATGAAGGGAACTCCCTGGGATGGTGGCATTTTGATCCCGGAGGACACCATCATGGAAGGAATGAAAGGGGATATCAAAGAATGATTGCCAGGAGAAAGGGAGGACCCAGAAGCCCTATAAAATACACAAGCCAGTGGCACAGACTTCTAGCCTTAGCTCTCTCTCATCCAAAGGCATAATTTTGTTGCTTTACTCTTCACCATCTGTCCTTGTCTTTCCTAGTCACTAAGTTCTTCATTCATGCTGGAGAATGTGCTTGTCAATGCCCTAGACAACCCTAATGACAGGAAGGATAAAGGGTAGTGGGAAAGGGGGACACAAAAGAGAAAGCACAGGAAACAATAGTGATATTTCAAGATACAAAAATGGAGAAAACATCCCCTTTAGTTGCATTAGGTACACTCAACGCAATAGTACACAGAGTCACATGTAAAGCCTTATTCTGCCACACATATAGATTTTTATGAGAGCCATGGATGAGTTACCAGAGACAATGGGCAGCAAGAAGTAGATAAATGATGGGGAAACTCAACCAATCACATTTGGCTAGGGTGTGGCCACCTGGGGCCAGGGAAAAAAGACCTGGGAATCCAGGTGTGCTCTTTTCCTTCTTTCGATTGTGCGTGGTGCTCATTGGACCCTGGTCTTGTGAGTTTCTCTGTTTCCAATTATTAAATTATATTTGTTGTTTTTGAGCTGGTCTGGTTAATTCTAGCTTACCAGTCGACTACGCCCATCACTTGGCGTCCAACGTGGCAATTGCAACAGCATGAGGGGACTATCATAATATTCAAGACCACAAATTATTTTCCCAAGGTTAATAAGGCCAAACTGAGATGAATGTCTAATTTTCTAGTACATATTATCCATTTCAAAATGGTTGGAAGCTCGTATTAGAGAATCTATGAGGAAAAGAAGACGGGTTCATGCACGTCAAAGAATGGTTCACCATGAAACATCTACACTCAACGGCAGGAGGGCTTCTCAAATTCCAGGCTCCTAGGAACTATTCAGACCCAGTGAGTCACAGCCTCTGAAGATGTGGCTCAAGGCTGTGCATCAGCTCACTCTCCAGTGAAGGCGTAAGTCACAAACAATGCCACACCAGTTTGGAATTATGATTAATAGGGTGGTATTTAAAGGGGAAAAAACTTACAGATCATCATCCCAACACTTTTAAAAGTACACACCTTTAATCCCAACACTTGGAAGGCAGAGGGAGATTGACCTCTGTGACTTCAAGGTGTGGTAGCACACGCCTTTAATCTTAGTGCCTAGAAGGCAGAGACAAACAGATCTCTGTGAGTTCAAGGTGTAGTAGTGTACACCTTTAATCCCAATGCCTGGAAGGCAGAGACAGGCGGATCTCTGAGAGTTCAAGGACAACCTGGTCTACAGAGTTATTCCAGGTCAATGATACAGAGAACCTGTCTCAAAAAGCAAAAAAATAAAAGTAAAAATAAACAAAATCAAGGTTAAAATAAAGTGCACAAAGATGGAAAATACACAGAGAATTTTGATACTGTATGCTATTATGCTCTCTTTGAATTATTTGAATGCTGAGGAAAGAACAACAGCTGCTAAAAGATATTTATTTATAAATGCTGCTGAACTAATCCAACATAGATATTTTGAAAATACCTTGACTTTGAAATTTGGATCTAAGGACATGATGCTTTGGAAAGGAGTTTCTTATTTTGTTTTCACAGAGGATGAGACCCTGTTGATTTCTTCTATTCCGATATGGTATGATGGACCACGCCCTCCTGAAGGGTTGCTGTGAACATCTTCAGAAAATTGCTTCGCTCAACTGCCAACTGAGATGAAACTAGCACATAGGTTATACCATCAAAGACCTAATTAACGACGCCCCCATTCAGCAGGAAGCAGTTTGGAAAGAAAAAACTGTGCCCATGTTCCTAAATATGGTTTATAAACGTTCTTTAACATTAAAAGGGGGATATGATATAGATACGAATAACTTGTATTAGTATAGATTTTGCTTTATTGATATTTAAGGTCAATTTTGTTATATGTATATGCATATTTCTACTATTGATTAAGATATTGTGATTGCGTAGTTCATTAAAAAATGTAATGTATAATTAAGAAATATAGGTTAATGGATAATCATCAGTAATAGTCAAGCTTGTAGTCATGTTAGTTAGATTTTCTAGATATA
>NC_022023.1:31297431-31319981 GCF_000317375.1 Microtus ochrogaster | reverse complement strand
GTGTCATATATCAATCTGTTGATTTCATTGGTTAAGCAATAAAGAAACTGCTTGGCCCTGATAGGTTAAAACATAGGTGGGAAGAGTAAACAGAACAGAATGCTGGGAGGAAGAGGAAGTGAGTTCAGAGAGATGCCATGCTCCGCTCTCCCGGGCAGACACACGCGATGAAGCTCCTACCCAGGTTGGACGTAGGCTAGAATCTTCCCGGTAAGCGTACCTAGCTGTGCTACACAGATGATTAAAAATGGGCTAAATTAATATGTGAGAATTAGCCTAGAAGAGGCTAGATAGAAATGGGCCAAGCAGTGTTTAAAAGAATACAGTTTGTGTGTTGTTATTTCGGGGAATAAGCTAGCAGGCGGCCGGGGTGCTGGGGATGCGGCCCTGCAGCTCCCTATTACTACACTCCAGTTGACATAATAGCCCATTACAGCCATGTCATTGATCTGACAATGTAGGAGCAGCTGTTGAAGGAGTCCAGGGCACTACTCACTGGAGATGAGTAACAACAGCGTGGGCAGAGTAGTAAGGGCAGGCGTTTGTGTTTCCCTCCCTCATGGGTAGATGGAAATCACTGTGCTGGCTCCACCTGCCAAAGCCAACAGCATGCTTTATTGAATTCAATTGCCCAAAATCAGTCGTTTGTAGACCATGGCCCCGATAACAAACTGTATGCTCATACTCTGTCCAAGAACTTCCCAAACTCGACATTATTATTTCCAGACTCTGGGTCTATATTGGATGCCAGAAACCCAGAATCACCAAAATTCAGGGATGTTTTGTGTTGGCATTTGAGTAGAATCTTTGAAGCACCTAATTATGGAAATTAATCTCGGTAATTCCATTCCAAGTCGCCTTGTTTGTACTTACGCACACTTTTTCAATTACATTTGTGCTAAATATAGAAACCAGTTCTAAATGACGCCACACAGGCACTGTGAAAGAATTGTAAGAAGGAAATAGACATGCAAACCTTGCAGTAAAATGTTGTTACATTGAAATAAAAACCCACAGATCATTTTGAAGATGTTGAACAATACCTGGTCTTCTGTGTGTGTTGGGAGGAGGCTGTTTTAACCAAGCCTACGTATTTACTATCATAAGGTCTCAAAGGTTTGCTTTTTATTTCCTTCTTGAAGCATTCACAGGAGATGTAATATCAATTCCCAGCTTGTTTTGTGGCAGAGAAAGAATTAGAGACCTAGAAAAACTAACAGATTGCAGCAAAGCGGATTTTCTGTATTATGGTTTCAACGCATCAGATGCATACGCCCAAAGTTCATGAATAACACAAAGGGAGTATGTTTAAGAAAAGAGTCCTCAGAATTAAAGTATCCAGACAGCACTGAGAAACCTCACTGTTGATGCAGTATACTGGGAGGGTGGAATGGATTGTTAGGTGCACTAACACTTTAGCCAGTAGACACAGAACAATTGAAGTTGGTTTCATTTACTTAAACTGACTTAGGATGGCAGTAGACACTGATCTCTGGTAGATAGATCTGTTAAGGCAGACTTGTCATGATGTTGAAAATCTTTCCAGCCTGTGGACATGATGGAGCTTGAACTCATATGGTATAGATACAGGAATTAGGAATTAGGAAGGAAATTGCCATGGGAAAGGCCCTGGGGTTATGCTGGTGCATTATCACCACGTTTGCCTCTCATGACTTGAGAAGCACATCCTCTGGATTTTATCTAAATATCCAGACATTGCATCACCCTGTTCTAATAAGAGTTGGACACCATGGCACAAAATGGGGACTTAAGCTGAAATGAAATGACAAACATGGCTTAATTTTTAATGGCTTTTGGGGTAAGGATTATTTTGGTATTCTGTCCTGTCTTGGTAAATTTAAAACTACAGGTTGACTTTTTCTTAAGAGAGAAGTACATGAACCCTTTGTCAGTCTCCTAGTTTCTCCTGTGAAGTCAGCTGTCATACCAGTTGGTGTCTCCTCACAATATAGTATTTCTCTGCCACTTTTTTAGAGATTTGTTTTCTTTTTCTTTCAGAATCTTGACCCCAGTGTTTCTTTAAATTCACATTTTAATTAATTCATGAAGAATTTGATGCATTGTATCATGATCCTGATCACCTCAGTGTCTTCTGATCCACTCACATTCATTATCTACCCAAATTAGTGTCTTCATTTAGAGAAGACCCCACCCAGTCCAGTTAGTGCTAGCTATATAATCTCAGGTGTGCGGCTGTCCAATGAACTGCATTCCACTCACCAGGGGCACCCAATTGAAAAACACAACTTCCTTTTCCAGAAACTATTCATTGCTAATAGTTCCTCGGTTAGTGTTGGGTCTTTGTGACCACTCCCTCCATTGATGCTAAGATTTTTGTGTGCCTGGAGCTTGTGCAAGTTTGAATGCATGCGGTCACACACTGCTGTGGGTTCATGAGTGCGACTTCCCTGTTATGTTCAGAAAACACTGTTTTCCTGTTGTCACCCGATATCTGGGCTTCTCAAGTCTTTCTATTGCTGTTGTCGCCACTGAGCCTTGGGAGAAGGGTTGGACTATAGATGTCCAGCTAGGGCAGAACAGGCTTGCACTCTCTGCACCTTGACCAGTTGTGGGTTTCTGTGTCAATCACCAGCTAGTGCAAAAAGAAGCCTTTCTGATGAAGGCCGAGAGAAGCACTCATCTTCGGGTAGAGCAGTAAGTCTTTAGGAGTTGGTTTCATAGTATATTCCTTTAGGAAAATATTAGTAGTGGGCTATTCCCTAGGACCTACCACCTTTCTAACCAAAGATTCCTGACTCTGATAACAGTGCGGGGTATAGGGTGCATCTTGTGGAGTGGGTCTTAAGTCTACTCAGAAAGCTGTTGGTTATTCCCATGATGTTCCTTCCACTATTGAGCCAGTGGGGCTATCTTCCCAAGCTGGTCATTACTGTGGCTCCCATGGGTTCACAGCTGGATAAGACTGAAGATTACAGAACCCCTTCCATCATTTTAAAAGCTGCGAAGTAGGGATGAAGCCTCCGGTTCAATACCAGCTTGACTTCCCAGTGCATTGTCACTCAAATATGTGTTGTGTTCAGCATGAGGGTCTCACAACATATGTTAGAGGGTAACCAAGACCCAAAACCAGTAACATTTGGAGCCCTATAGGACTGTAATAGAAGTAACCCATTCTTGACAGTGGACTTTTTATTTGCTAGCTTGTGGAGTCTAATAGGGGTATTGTCACCTGTAATAGGAAAAACCCACTGAAACTCTTAAAAAATAAATTAATAAATAAATTATAAATAAATAATAAAATAATAAATAAATTAATTAAAAAATCAATATGTGTGTGTGTTTGTTGTATGATGTGTCTGCAGTAGTAGTTTCTCAAGTCTGTCTGCTGGTTCTGGCACTATAGAAATTGGTGTGGTGGTTCCTTAAAAGGATAGAAATACATCTACCACATGATTCAGCTACTCTAGTCTTGGGAGCCAACCTCTGAAAATTCTGCATTCTACTCTAGAGACATTTGCTCAGCCATGCTCATTGCTGCTCTCTCCATAATAACCAGGAAACAGAAACAGCCTAATTGTACACCAACACATGAATAGATAGTAAATAACATGGGACATTTATACAATGGGACATAATCCAGCTATTAAGAAAAATGAAATTATAAATTTCAAAGCAAATGGATGGAACTGAAAACAATCATTCTGAGTGAGTTCACCTAGACCCAGAAAAACAAACATCATAGATTTTCTCTTATTCGTGCATGTTAGCTTTGAATCTTTAGATGCCTGTGTTTCCTTTGGAATTTCCAGAGTTGGAAGATTAGGAAGGGATAAATGAGGAGAGATCACATTCAAGAAAGGGAAGAAAAAAACCACAGTGGTGAAAAGGGGAAGGGAGAACAATGGGTTTGTGCTGGTTTTGGTGAGGGTTAGATGGGGTATAGCCTACTGGTAGTCTGTGTGTTCTTATATGCCTTGACATTCCAAGCACACACAAATCTGTGATGCTTTCAGGCATTTAACCCTTTCTTAGCATCATCATGCCTCCTGAGCACTCACTGGCATTGAGGGAAACAGGGCATCATTGATAACAATGGCAGCTCAGTTTCTCAATAGGTCCTTGATGATGGCAGCTGTACTGCCTACCGTTTCCCTATAGGCATCTCAAGAATGGTGACATGGAGCAATCATGATAGCAATCGTGATCCCTGGACACTGTCAGAAATGAAGGGTAATTTAGATGAGGGATACAAATTAGATTTCTACGTCAATCATCCTTGAACCCTACTTCAGTGTGAGTAAAAGAAATGTCCCATATCACTGCGCTGACCAAGATGCCCAGGCTCTTTGTGTACTCACTAGTGATGTTAATCTATAGAGGTTATCACTACCCAATAGTGAGAATCTTTATCCCTCCATCTACTGATATCACCATGGGGTGGATATCTCACTAAAGCCTGCTGAGGGCCTTTCTCCTAAGGGTAGGTCTTGAGCCACATTTCCTCCTTCTCATTGTGTGGATGGATTAGGATAGTTTAAAAGATTTCTGTTTTGATACACTAGGCTACTCCATTTTGGTACAACTGGATAGATACAGAATTTTTTCCTTGCTGTTGCTTTTTAGATTTAAGAGGACCTTCCTAAAACTTTGGATCATCCTCCTAAGTACTGGTATTAGGCATATATATATATATATATATATATATATATATATATATATATATACACACACACACACATGTATTATATATATAGTTTTCCTCTTGACTTTCAGTTCTCTATCCCCTTTCAGGTACTCTCTCTCCAACTCCTTCAATGGTGCCCATTCTCAAGCTGATAGCTTTTTTCTTTGTAGTGTGTGTGTGTGTGTGTGAGGGTGTCTATGTATGTTTGTGTACATGTACGTGAATATAACCTACTGCGTCTTTTTCTGTTGCCTTTGTGTATATGGTTTCAGTGATGACCCACCTGCCTTGGACAACCAATAAGGGCCAGCATCCTCGGAGATGTTAATTCTCCTTGTCCCACTACTTATTAGGTCTTCCTTATTTCTTTGTTTAGTGGAGTGACTATAAAAATTTCTCCCTTTGCTGTTACTATGTCCACTAATTGCCACTGTTGTCAACTAATTGACACTAATTGTTGCATATCACCACCGCTCTGTTTATGCAGCCATTTCGAAGAGAGCCTGTTTGAAAGCAGACTTCCTGGTATCCTGGCTCTTCCAGCCTTTATGACTCCTCTTCATGGATGTGAACCTGAGCCATAGAGGCTGCCACTGTGATGGATGGAGATGTACTCACTGGGATCGGGTTTCTCAATGTTCTTTGGTCTCCGCATTGTGTCCCTTGTAGTTTTCTGCAACGGCCTCTGTTTGCTTTAGAGAGAGGCTTCTTTGATGAGGGTTGGTAGCTGCACTTATATGTGGGTGTAAGGATTCAACTTAGGATGTAAGAAGGAATTATGGTGGTCTACTAAGTAGCGGTAGTAGACCCTTTCCCAATATCCATGACCTCACTAGTCCTGGGAAGACAGCAAGCATTTCAGGGCTAGGCCTTATTTCTCTCCTGCTAAGCAGGACTTAAGTCAGATTAGACAGCTGTTGGTTGCCACCAATGTGAACGTCACGTTTATAGATATCTTTCCTTAATGGTGAAAGATTGGGGTTCATAGATGTTACAGTTTAATTGTTTCCTTCCGTTGATAGCTTCCATAGTATTTTCTAATACCATGGACACTGGATTGCAGGAAGGAGGAGAGAATCTTTGCTAACTATACATCTGATGTAAGATTAATATCCGGAATATGCAAAAACTAAAGTATCAAAGAGTTGAGGAAACAAATGACTTAATTATAAATGGGATTGGTATATAGACACAGAGTTCTCAATATAATAATAAAACAAATGTTGAGAAATGCATCAAAAAGTGTTGCTGATCCTTAGCAATGAGGGAAATGCAAATTAAAGCAACTTGAGATTTCATCTCACCCCAGTCAGAACGGCTAAGATCCAAACGACTGATAATAAATGCTGGGGAGGTTATGGGGAAACCATCATGCAGAGTTGGTGGGAATGCAGATGTGTGAACCCACTCTGGGAACCAGCACGAAGAATTTTCAAAAAACTAAAAATAAATCTACCATATGATTCAGTTGTACCAATTCTTGGCATTGCCCAAAGGACTTGCATTTTTGCCCCAAAGATACTTGCTCGGCCAAGTTCAGAGTTGCTCCGCTCACAATAGCTAGGAAATGAAAACATTCTAAATATCGTACAGATGAATGGATAATGAAAATGTGGTAACATACGCAATGGACTCTTAGCTATCTGTACAGAAAAGTAAACCTATGAAATTTCCAGGTAAACGAATGGACCTAGAACGCACTACGTTGAACTAGGAAACTTCGACCAAGGAAGGTAAATGCTGTTTTTTTCTCTCTCACTTGCAGGTACAGGTTCCAAATCTCCACATGTGAATATGTACCATGGAGTAACCACAGAAACCAGGAAAATAAAAATGACACCATCTTCCTCATGTTTTTGAAAAATGACATTTAAGAAGTAATATAACACAGACTGGCTCAGCCGTTCAAAAGCTATGCTCACAACCCAAATACAGGAGGTAATAATATAGGCCAGGGGCAGGTGGTCTTGATGGGGGAAGAGCAAGATATAAAAGCAAGTGTTATGAAGTGGAAAACAGAGAAACAGGGATGGGCCTGGAAACAGGGTGGTGGGAGGAAGGTCAATAAGGAAGGGGGAATGAGAAACAACACCAGGGCTGTTTGATTAAGCCTCAAGGACTCATATTATTTTTACCTAAGTCATATTATTTTATCTAAAATTATACATAATATATGTAAGTGTATGTACACAGACACACACATACACATATTTTTTTTTTTTTTTTTTTTGGTTTTTCGAGACAGGGTTTCTTTGCGGCTTTGGAGCCTGTCCTGGAACTAGCTCTGTAGACCAGGCTGGTCTTGAACTCACAGAGATCCGCCTGCCTCTGCCTCCCGAGTGCTGGGATTAAAGGCGTGCGCCACCACCGCCCGGCCACACATCTTAAAAGAAGTTAAGACATTTGGGTTGGCAACGTTCCCTACAAAAGCCATAGACTGACACCCATCAGTAGCAGACACAAGAAGCCTTCTTTCAAATAACAGGACATGGTAGTCTGAATGACTCTTAAAACACCATAGGTTCTTGATGTTGGCCTTGGTTATTGCTCTGGGCTTGAGAGTCATCCCCTGTTGCTGAAGACTCCACACACTTAGCTCACAAGACTAAGATGATTTGAGCTGGATCTGACCATGTGTGGTGGTTTCTTAAATGTCAGCTCTCACTGGCATTTCCTGCTTGCCAACTTATTCATTTCCACGCCTGTGATGAACACAGGAAGGAAGGCTCAGAGATGCACCGACTTCCTCCTGGTTTTCAGAAAATGACATTTGGAAAGCAATGGCATGCATCCTTACTGTGGAAGAGACATTGTTCTGGACTCCTTACAGATGTGTTCTCTTTGTTGAAAGTAGGCTGAAACTTGGCTTCCTTTTTCCTATTTTTTTCCCCCATGATGGCTTCTTGAGCCATCATTATTTTTTTCCTAGCAGATATCTCTTTTCAGTTGAAAGATGAAATATCAAAACTCTTCCTTAAGCTGGAAAAAAAATCCTCAGGCAAATCACCACAAATACCACTAAAGGAAAAAAAAAAAGACAACCTGAAAGCATCCTAAGAAGAATGGATTAAGTCACCCAACAAAGCTTGACTGTGGCCTGCGACAGGGGTTGGGGGGGGGCAATTGCGTCAGCGTGAAGTGGGGGAGGGGGGAGGTGCAATTGCGTCAGCATGAAGTGAATTCATCATGCCATAGATCTGCACATTTTGTTAGGAATGAGTCACTATGTCATTATTGTAACAACGTAGATGGTGATTATGTCATCAGCTCTCACATTTAGGGAAAATTATGACTATTTAAAACAATACCACTTTTGAAGCTGGAGAGATGGCTTAGTCAGTAACGCACTTACCATTCAAGCCCGGACTGACCTGAGGTTGAATCCCTAGCACCCCCATAAAAAGCTGGGCACTATGATCCTTGCCTGTAATCCCAAAACAGTGGACACAGAGAGAAGAGGATCCCTGGGTCTCAGTGGCTAGGTAGTCTATCTCAGTAAACTTGCTTTGAGCTCAATGAGAGACCCTGCCTCAAAAAATATGGTGGATCCCAATATAGGAAGACAACTGACATCAATCCCTAGCGTCCACATACATGTGTGCTCACATGCATTTATAAGACTGTGTGGTCATGTGTGCATCATCACCACCACCACCAGCAGCAGCAGCAGCATTAGCAGCACCAGCATCAGCACCAGTATCAGCAGCAGCAGCATCACCAGCAGTAGCAGCAGCACCAGCAGAACCCCCAGCAGCATCACCACCACCACCAGCATCAGCACCAGTATCAGCAGCAGTAGCATCACCACCACCACCAGCAGCATCAACACCAGTATCAGCAGCAGTAGCATCACCACCACCAGCAGCAGCATCAGCAGCAGCAGCAGCAGCACCAATACCAGCAGCAGTAGCATCACCACCACCACCAGCACCAGCAGCATAATGAAGCCCTGATAAAGCCTGTGAGCTGGACACAAGCACTACTGTTTGGTCGGTGGCAGTGTTTTCAAGCCATCAGGGGACATATGGAAGCACACACCCTACATCATCCCCAGGAGTCTGCATGTAAATGTCATGCATGAGTCTTCTGTGCCTTCCAAGCACTTTCCCCAAATAAGTTCAGACCAAGGCTGGTACCGCTCTGGGCCTGAAAACTGATCTAACTGCTGTGCTGGCTTCTCTGGGGACTCTACTCTGATACCAATTCCAGGAGGATTTCTGGGCTATTAAAATTAATTAATATAATTTTATAATTAACTTTCATAATATTAAGCTCTTAATTATCCTGTAAGCAGCAATTACAGAGATCAAGCTCCTCTGCCACCACCCCATGACTTCTGTGCAGAAATTAGCATTCTGACATGGAATCCTGCTGCTCTGGGGAGAAACCAGAGTCCGTGGGGTGAAGAAGGACAGAATTGCTTCCCTTACAGAAGCAGGTGAATACAGCCTTCCCCCAAAACGCACGTGTGGCTTTGCTAGCTCCTGGGGAGTGCTCAAAGCTGTCCAAGCCAGAATTCCATTCTCGCTCCTCCCGGATCTTTAGTTTGGCCCCTTTCCTGTGACTGTCATCCGCAGCATCTGAAGCTGTGGTTAAAGGCTTGGTGTTTCAGAGCTGTGCTTAGTTCGGCCAAGGCTTTCCAGAGGCAAGCGGAAGCAGCTGGTTTAAGGAAGTCCATCCTTCCCAAAACTCTTCCAGGGGAAAGCGAAGGTGACTTATTTTAGTCATATTGTTACGCTGAGTTCTCTAACCGGGGACTTTTTGGCTGCCAGTTTCAAATGTGGGGTATACAGAGGAAGCCTTTAACTGTACAGCCTCAGGAATGTGCTGGGCCTGATAGCTGCGGCATCTTTCCTATAGGACTGTGTGAGGTTTCCCCAGTAATGGTCCCTTGCTTCTTTTTTGAAAGTAATGATTTGGTGATTGTTCCAGTGTTCCCTTATTTGTGACAGCCAATCTATTTTGTTGTTGTTGCTGTTCATCCTTTTCTGTTCTCCTGGTTGTGATTGTTTGTGTGTCATTCATCAAATGCGAGCCAATGCACAGGGCACAGGGTGTGCCTCTTTCCCGTTCATCTGCATCTACAGGAATAGATGGAGTCCTGCCCCACATCACATCCTCACCACTGTGGTTGACAGCTTACTCTGCCTTTTTTCCTTGCAGAATTATCAGTTTGGGGTGCTTCCTTTCAATACCGTTGCCATCTTTCTCTAGATTGGGCTGGCCAAAAAAGCACTTCTCTTGGGTACTGGGCTGAGGCCTAGGGCATTTTTAGCCTCTGTTTAAAGTGTTGTTCTTGTTGTTACAGATTCAAAGTGCGTTCCTTGATACACTCGCCATAGGGTTATAACCTGATCAGCCCAATAGATCTGAATGATTCTTAAGCTAAATCTTATTTAATCTATTTAACATAGCAATCATGACAACCTGGCCAAGCCTGCCTTAAACATCCTCAGACCACTCACCCGTTCACAATATCCTGCAGAAGGGCATGATGAGAACACAAGGATGTGCACTGTCAATACAAGAAAAGATCCAAATTTAAAATATGACTCCATGGAAGACATATCTCTTTAAAGTTGAAAACTCTTACATTGAACAATCACAAATCAGAAATGGCTTTTCCAACATGACATTTTTACTTTCTGTGTTGGTTCCCTTTGCCGTTGTCACAAACATCCCAATGACAGTTCTTTAAGAAAGGAAGGTGTTCTTTTGGCTCACAGCTCGATGGCACACTCCAGCATGAGGGAAGTCAGGGCAGCAAGAGTGTGAAATGGCTGCCCACATTGCACTCACACTGCAGAAAAGGAGAGAGGTGCACGCTGGTGCTCAGCCTAGTTTCTCCCTTTATTCAGGCCTGGACACCAGCCAGCAGGAGGGTGCCATCCGTCTCCCTTCATTACTTACTGGAAATACTGTTTAGATATAGCCAGAGGTATAAACACGTGGGGATACTAGGTCTAGCCAAGTTGTCAGTGAAGACTAACTATTACAATTCTCTGACATCTTTGCCTTGATCCTCAATACAATGTGTGGACATGCTCAGAATGGCAGAAGAGTTTACGTCATCTAATGTGTGTGTTCCTAGATGATGGGAAACAAGGTTGCACTGTCTCCTACTCCAGTTTTCACAGCTATGAAAAAGCATCCTTTGGGCAACCCCCTTTATGTCATTTCTTTCCCTTTTTTGTGAGTCATACCTAAAAATAGGACCCAAGTCTATTCATATCTCATACAGGGCATCTTGACCTTATAAAGCTCACTTTTTTTGTTTGAAAAATCTTTATGTGACTTTGTGTATAATAAGTCTACAAAAAATCAAACTCTCAATGATAATAGACTATAAGCAATGAAAACAATTATTTGATAAATATATAATTTTAACATTTATTACAGATGAAAACAAGTTTGTCCACTGATAAGATGAATGGGCTTATTTATTTTTATATAAGGAATGAAATCTTGTCTTGTTTATTTTATATGAAGAAAGAAGGAGTACTGTGAGATACAGAGAACCTTGAACTGTTTTCGGAGTTGACTGATATTTTCATTTATAACTGCCAGTTCTGGGAATGTTGCTTTGAACAAATACATGGGATAAAATGGCAAAGTTGTTTTTTAGGTCATTTCAGAAATTATTGTAAATACGGTCCTAATCTCAAGGCAAAGTTTATGGAATGCTTTTTAAGTAAACTCAAGCCAACAACTCAAACATTAAGTTTTAAAGATAAATATTTCAATGCAAGAAAATCTAGGAATGGAGTTGAAACATCCATGCTGAGGAATGATGGTAGAAAACATGGAAAACCTTGTTTTCTACAATCAGCCATTTATGTTTCTATAAAAGCAGAAAACTTTTGTGTATAGTACAATAGTGTAATTCATTACCTTCTCAAATCTGAACTGACGCATTGCAGGCAGTATGCGCTGGTGTTTTGCACAGCACGCGGTGACGCCATGGGTTGAGGGAAATCATAGACTGTGTTTCAAGTCATCAAGGTACCTGATACAACACGGATGAGCACTGTGAATACTTTGAATTTATTATGAACTTCATTTTGAATTAATCTTTGATCCTTGTGTTTTCAGAAACCTTTGACAGCCAAAGTGTTGGCAACTCTCATGTTATTTCCCAGATACAGTGTGGGTTCATCATCACATTTTGGAAGCTGTAGTCTAGAGCAGATCTATAGCACAGATAGTGCACTTGTCTGGCATTTGCTAGCCCCCAACTTCAACCAAAATTGTCTTCTAAAGTTCTTGAATTCCAAAAAAGGTTTCGGTGTGCTTCACAGAGAAAATCCATTGCTTAGAAAGTCTTTAAACTTTGCATGTTACCTACAAGACTATTGTTAAGAAATCAGTTACATATACTAAATATGGCTTTTCTTTTATTGAACGTAGCAACTTTTCTTTAATGCCAGTTTTTATGAAGAAAAGTATGGTTAAGAAAACTGGGTCAAAAGCAGAAATGATGCTACCTGGCTCCAAAGTCAGCACTCAAGCCCACACCCTTTTGTGTTCCTTCAGTTCTCAGTTTTGCTTACTCTACAGATGTATAGAGCATACTGTGAGCAAGTTCACAGTGACCCTGTCTTGCTTCCCTATACCCCTCCTTCCTGTCTGTTCTCTCCCATGTCCACAGCTTGTGTGTGTGTGCATTCTTTTGTGTGCTTGTGAATGAGATGGTCATGTAATGGTCAGAAGTCTGAGTTTCTTAGTTCTCCTCTCCATCTTCCACCCCTTATAATTTTTCTACATTTTGGGTAAAGCTAGCCATGCAGGAGCTGGGTGGCAGGACGCAGCCCGCCGCTCCTTACTACAGATGAAAAGTTTTTCTGAATTTCTTTTGATCATTATTAGCTATGAAAGGCATAAATATGTGCATTTCTTTCCATATTTAGTATCAAAGATTTTTGAACTGTCACCTGTACAATAGTATAATTTTCAACACACCTTGAAGACTATCAGAAAAAACGTTCCCTCTGCATTTCCATCATGTTGATCTCAGTTTGTGTTAAGCTGGGTCTGCATAGCATGTTTCTGAAAGTCAAAGAACTATGAAGGCCCTGCAATTCCCCCATACTTGCAAATCCACTTTCTGGCTTTGTATAGTTTGACATAGACTGGCGGGATGGCAAGGATTCCCGAGTCAGGGCCACATTACCTATCATGCACATGGACAGCAGTAACCAGAGTGCTGGCGTCTCTGTGACAGTCTTCTGGGCCTTGGTCCCACAGAGCAGCAAAAAGAGAGAAAATTGGCCCCAGTGTGTGTGTGTGTGTGTGTGTGTGTGTGTGATGGTCTCACAGACCTGACCTTCTACATCCAGCCAATTTTTCATGCTCCACAGATTTGTGATCACTGCCATGAACAGCTTGAAAAGGGTCTAATCAAGGACAGCAGTGGCTGGTTCATAAGATAAGAAGAGATGTACTACTTTGCAATTCATGGATGATGTCCCCTAGCAAGATCTCCCTTTCATGTCTACAGCATCAGGACTTTCGGCCAACTACCTCATGGGTGTTTCATGTTCAGGCACTCTGATTGATGTGACAGAATTTGAAAACAAATCTGTTCAGTGTTTAATTACATTGGCTGCCAACAGGACCCCAACAGACAGAGTAAAATCAACCTGAGCATTGACATAAGCCATATCTGGATTGCAGAGCTAAAGGGTCAATGAAACACAGTGGCCTCTTTCCTGAGTTCTTGTACCTGAGAGAGGAGATGTTAAACAGATCCCCGGCAGGCAGAATGACAGGGGGAAAGATCTGGAAATATGAATGGACTTTTGACTTAAACATTTAAGACAACCGACTTCCTGCTTATGTTCTTTCTCCAACACAAAGATTTGCCAGCCAGCTCCCCTCCCCGCTCCCCTTTTCAAATAAAAGGAGGCTTTTGTAGGTTGGATCAAATTCCCTTTGCTTGTCTGGATTATCCATTGTCCTGCAATAGCCCCAACAAGTCAGATCTGAGGAAGAAAGGAACTCATCTTTCACTAAACATAAAAAAAAAAAACAACCAAAAATAAGAAACAAAAGACACTTAATGTCCTAGTGACGTCAAGTCCCTGGTCCGGTTTTGTGGCCATCTTTGTTCTGTCTGTGTTTTTGTTCTAGGTACAATCTGACTGAGTGCTGAGACTTGGTTTTTCCTAGGTTTTTGTTCAGTGAAGAAAAAGAATTTATTCCAGCAGCCTCATTCCCATTGGCATCTTCTGGGCCTGTATATGTAGTAGAATCATTAACTTTCAGCCAGATATATTAGCAATTAGTGCTGTGATTTTCAAGAGGACACGTGGGAGCGATCCTGTCATCCATGAGAACTCTGGCTAGGAAGCACAGATTGAGCTGAGGTCCTTCCATGAGTATCAGTTTAGCAATACAGTCCAACAACTGGAGTCCTGGGGCCTGGTCCTCTCTTGTACAGAAACGTTAATATCTCAAGAACCTCCACAGCAGCTCCCAGACAGTGGGGGCACTGGTGATTTGTGGGGAGAAGCGTCGTATATAGCCAGTGGGTTCCCGTGGAGAATTCAAATGTCTTCTCCTGAAGGACATTTTAGTTAACAAGCAGGGTTAGAAAATAGCTTTACAAGCCAATTCACCAAGAAATTGTCAATGAAGAAATATAAATCGAGGGATCATCTGCAAAGCAAAGCAGAAGGAGATGAGTGAATGAAGACCAAGCCTTATCCCTGGCCATTTTTATCCACGGAGAAGAGAACGTTCCTGGGGCATCACTGTTCTTCCTTCCCTCACTGCACAGAAGGTTCTCAGCTTCAGAAATGCCCAGACATAGAAATAACACCCCTCGCAGAACTAGAGCAAATGTGGAGTGTGAGACTTGGGGATGCCTGGGCGTGAGGAAAGTAAGACGTTCAACTATCGCTTGATGAGGAAACTAAGGCATCGTCAAAAGGCGCCTCCTCGCTGTTTTCTTTCCCCTTCTTAACTCTCAATGGAAATGCCTCTCTACCCTAAAATAACAGGATGGCATTCTAAATAAAGCACATTTCAAAGAGCTTTAAAAAGATTCTAGCATCATGGGAAGTGTACGGCAGTGCTGATTTTCCCAGGTCTGTGTGAGCATTCGGTATTATTCGGAGCACCCTGCGCTTCCTCTCCCACAATTTTGCCAGAGAGAAACCTGCTGCTGACAGAAGGATTCTGCTCTCCAAGCTGAAGAACTGCAGAGCCTCGCGTTTCCACAGCCCATGAATAGATGCAAATGGCTCTATTTCAAAAGTGAAACGGATAAAATTCGGAATGCGTAGAGATGTGTTTACACTACTGCTCAGATATTGTGCTTAGTTAACCGACTCTGCTTTCTGAGCTCAGTCACACACAAAGGGCCATGGGGAGCCTTTGTATGAGACAGTCTTCTGCCGTGTGATAACGTGGGTGTTGTGAAACCAGAACATCATTTCCACTGCAAAACAAAGTGATTTCTTCATTTCTATAAGCGATTGAACTGCAGTTGGCATTTTAGAAGTCAATCATCTTTCTCATTAGAGGCAATTATAATCAACCTCTGCCATTGGCTATCACTAAACCCAATGTGTTGGAGAGAAAATGGATTTGGAGGAGGAAAAAAAAAAACAACTTTGCTTCAAAATGCTAAAAGTTTGGTTCCTAATTCCTTGTACATTTTAAAATTGCGCTAAAATGTCTTGTTCTTTTGACTTTCAGCATCAAACAACAGTCTCTAATTACGCAGGTTGGGCTGGCCTGCCCTCCTAAGTCTTCATGCCCGCGTTTCCTGAGTACTAAGATGATAAGAGTTTGCCCCTAAATGTGAGACCCTGGGCTGTCTTTAGATAGCAGTGACAAACCCACACCATGGAGAGTGAAAAATATCTCCCTAAGGGATATTCATATCATAATTTTCACAATTGGAAAGTACTGTCTGATATGCCTCTCCCCTGAGATCAGCCTAAAACAAAAGCCAAAAGAATGCCCCACCCAGACACAGACACCTGTGAGAACTTCATCCTGGATTGTGTGAGTTGATTTGAAATGCAAGTTAGTGTCCCTATGAAAAGGACACGGAGAGACCTCTGGGCTACACACCCTGAGAAGGAAGGAAGGCGATGGAGCAGAGAGAACTGAATAGATGGACCTTGTAGATTAGATGGAGGCCGACAAAGGTCAAGAAGCACCTAGTGCAACCACTTGGAACCAAATGAGACAAGAAAACATTCCCCCGGAGCTTTTGGAAGGAAGGAAGCCCTCCTGCTACTTGGATTTCAGCTTATTGCTGCTTAATTTGGATATCTGTCTCTGGGGACATAAGGGAACATACTTCTGCTGTGTTCACGTCTGACAGCAGCCTCAGGTGATTCTGTGCACATACAAAGACATACGATAGGGAAAAGTGAACGCTGCCAATCATACTCTACTGCGGTATGAAGATCACACTCAAAGGACAGTTTGCTATCCCTTTGTCTGGATGCATGTGGACAGTAAACCAATTCAGATCCAAAGTGGACTCGGACTTATAAACACAGAGTTCTGCCTCTCTTCATTCAGATGCCGATGCTCTTCAGCGTGTGCAAAGTGCATCGCTTCTGTGTCTGCAGACTGCTTTCTTGCTGTTGCAGGCATCAAAGTGGCTTCAGCCAGGAGAATGTGTGGGCAATCAACAGCCTTGCCTGCCTTAGGGCACTGGACACTCACATTATCCCATCACCTAACACAAAGCCTATTTTGGCAAAAAAAAAAAAGTAATTTATTTAATATTATACTGTACATAAAATGAGTTTATTGTAAAGTAAAACAAAAACTCAAAGCCATACATTGAAAAATCATTAAGCTTGGTACTTCCTGCAGAGCAGCCCTGGAGACCATCTCAACAGCAACTTAAGTGACAAATGGCACAGATCCTTCCTAGGGCAAAAGACCTTGGAAACTGGCTACTTTGGGGCAAGGGAACCAGGAAGTTGCGTTTGCTCCTGAGTAAAGTGACCAGGCAGGGCCCAAGCATCTAAATAAGAAGGTCAAAATTGTTGCAAGTATCCCTAACTCCCTTCATCCCAAGCAACTCCAACTCAGCACCTTCTCTTGCTACGGTTAGGGATGGATATGAAAAGGGAAAGTCTCTAAGCTACAGTCAGGGAAAAGAGGCTGTTCTAGGGTTACAGTGTGGAGCTCTTCCTGAGGGAAGAATTACCCATGTACCATGCTCCCAGCTCAGGTGACTCCCCAGGTCCCCTTCCCAGCAGCTTCAAAGGGATCCTGAGCCCGGCACAGATTAGTTTCCCAAAGGGAATTTTTGCGTTGGGTTGTGACCATGTCATATGATCTTATAAAGGACAGAAAACTTTTAGTAACTCATGGATTTGGTGCTCAAAATGATGAAGACAGCTTTGTGTACTGTCCTTGATGCTACATTGAGACACTGAGCGTCCTGTGGAGAGGAGCTCGGGGGTGGCGATCTATGCAGAATGAGGCACATAACAGACAGTGGTCTATGGCAGACACTAATTGGTGATTAATTCTTCCCTCTTCCAAGGCACATCTCCATTCTTGAAAGTTAGGATGGCAGCATGGCCTGCTTTGATTGTTAAAATGTGAGTGGAGGAAGTGTCAGGTTCAAGGCTATAGACTGAAGAATGACTGACCAACATTGAAACACATTGTCTCCCTACTGCAACATACAATGTAGCTTGTGCTGAGGTATTGGTGTAATTTTTGCTAGTTTGACTGACAGCCGAAAAGGCTGGTCGATGTCAGATACTTCCTGCTGGAAGCCGTTTGGAATCTGAGTTGTTTATTCCTACCTGGCCAGATTAAAAATATGCCTTCATAACAAGTGAAAACATGTATTGGGTTCCCGGGAATCTATCTCGAAGTGAGGCATGTCAACTGCACTCTCTTCTGTAGGGTTGTGCGGTCTCTTCTGCAGCAGCCCGTTGGCAGTGAGCACATGCACGTTGCTCACTGTACCCCACAGCCTGCAAAGGGCTTTGCAAGTTTCTTGAAAGAGTTTTTGTAGCATGCTCAATTAAAATTTGAGTGCATGTATACAAGCATCATCCTCATAAGAACACAGAAATGAGGGGGACTGAATTCGCAAGACAATCATAAGTATTTTCCTACACGGTCCTTTTCAAAAGCAGAGAGCAACAAAACAAATATTGGAAAATGGCGCTCACACAACCAAGATGGAGAGATTCACCAACCAAGACAGGGCTTCTCCCCTGTAGCACATAGAACTTTCTGCATGTAGAGGTTATAGCGCCTATGAAGAACAGTCTCAGCACCTCGAAGTGTGGTAGCGCGTTGATTTTTCGGTTTGTTTCTGTTTCCTTACTGGTAGGCACTGCTCCTCCCCCTCTCTCTCCTTTTGTTCTCTTCCCTCCTCTGCCTCATCCTTCCTTCTTGTGAAAGGATCTCTTTATATAGCCTAGGTAGTTCTAGAACTCACGATTCTTTTTGTCTCAGTGTCCTGACCGCTTGGTGTACAGGTGCTAGGCCACCACGCCAGCTCTCGGCATCTTTGAGAGCTTACAGACTCTCAGAAATACAACAAGGTCTCACGTTATTTTGCCTGTTCTTCATCAGAACCTGGTGATGGGGTAAATGCACCCTCCCCTGGTCCCAGGTGACAGGTGTGGGAAAAGCGGCTCCATACCTGTTCAATTTTTATCATAGTCAAACCATAGAGGCAAGGCTATGGTCAAGACCAAAGATGCTCTTCACTGAGGTTCGAGAATATTCATATCAGCACAAGTTGCCTTGCCCCCCTCCACCTTAGCTTCCTTGCCAGTGGGTCCCTTGGGGCAGGAGATGATCATGTGACCCAGGGGATGCTCACAGCATCACCAGATTCCAAGTTATTATTCCTTTCAGGCATTCTTCCCTGGAGAGATCTTTTCTCAGGCTAAGAGGCTGCCTCCCATTAAAGCGCCTGGATATGCAAATGTAGAAATTGGGGCATGTAGGTCACTTAGGAAAAGAGGACAAGAATTTCTGATAACATTTTAAGTTTACTGTGATAAGCTGAGGTGGTCATGTGGTGAGCCTTTTCCTTTCCTATCATTTGTGAAGCCACTCATTAGCTCATCCAAGAGCTGGACACGGGTCTCTGGTTGGTTAGCTGAAAACTCAGTAAATGGTTCACGTATACACTGACACAGAAGACATCCCATTTCAATTCATCATGATACTAACTCAACACACCACAAATGGTTCATATTTTATTGAAAAAAGAAGAATAGCGTGTTCTGGAAAACAGGAGTAATGCAGCAATATGTCAATTTTTACTTTGTCAGCAGGATGATGCTAGCCGTGGATTAAGTGAAGGCTGCAGTTGTAGTTGGGTGGAAGTCTCTCTCTCTCTCTCTCTCTCTCTCTCTCTCTCTCTCTGTCAAGTTGCTGTGCCTCCTTGGAAGCCAGCCGTTGGCATTGGCTAAGACCATGCTGTGACCACAAGCAACTAGGTCCTGGAGACCTGCTTTGGGTGACGAGAGAGGGAAGACAGGACAGTGATGGAGGAAGGTCATTGGTTAATTAAATAAAGAAGCTGCTTGCCCTGATAGGTTAAAGCATAGGTGGGAGGAGTGGATGGAACGGAATGCTGGGCGGAAGAGGAAGTGAGGTCAGACTCAACAGCTCTCCTCTTGGGGGCAGACGCCTCAGAGAGAGACACGATGCTCCACTCTTGCGGGCAGAGGCGAGAGCTCTGCTCTCTGAGGCACACGCGATGAAGCTCCGACCCAGGATGGACGTAGGCTAGAATCCCCCTGGTAAGCCACCTTGTGGGCTACAGCAGATTATTAGAGATGGGCTAGTCCAGGTGCGAGAGTTAGCCTAGAAGAGGCTGGATAGAAATGGCCAAGCAGTGATTAAATGAATACAGTGTCCATGTAATTATTTCGGGGCATAAGCTAGCCTTGCGGGCAGCGGGGTGCTGGGGAAGCAGCCCCGCTGCTCAAATTACTACAGGACAGACGGTCAGAAGAGTTGCCTTTGGGTAGGCCATGGATTCTGAGGGTTAAAGTATCAACAGCAGCCCCGGAAGTTGGCAGGTTTATTTTATGCTTCTGAGAAAAGGCAGTGTTATTGTATATAGCTGAACGAGGAAGTGGGTTAATGTACCAGATGAACAAGGAGGCAGCTTACAATGACCTCAGTGGGGGCAACAGTCTCAGGCTGTCAACATCAGGCAGGGGGAAGCTACACGCAACACTTTCTGCACAGCCTGTCAGCATCCACGCCCTAGACGAGGGAAGCTTTTCCATTTCCGTGGGACTGAGGCACTGGGGTCCTTGTCACAATACACATTTACTTAGGACCTCATCTGGCACCCACAAGGCAGAGTGGGTGAGCCACTGCTTTTTTGAGTTTCCCCTGTGTCTTATTCTCCGATCTCAGCCTATCCACATTCTTGTCTCTTCCCACATCCCCCGAACTGCCCATGGGGAGTACCAGGAACTCGCTGTACAGCAGAATCACCATGAGGATGCACCCTGGAGGGTTCTAAATCCACATGTGTATAGGGCAAATGCGTCTGTCTCATCTTGAAGGCCTTCTGGAAGGCATGGCCAGCTTCTTGTTGTGAGCTGAAAGATTCTGAAGTACAGTGTTGATTACAGTGATGGTATAATGATACAAGGGGATGCTTTTAGGGCATTCTTGTCTGGTGAGACATTACAGAGAAACATGGTTTTGCTGCATTATCATCACAGAAGATGATGAATTCATCGATGTCTATCCACTGTCGTATTCTCAGGTTTCTTTATGTTATTCATAGAGCCATTATCTTAGCCCTGCAGCTACCAGGAAAAGAAGGGCAAGTAAGTTATGAGGCAAAAGAACAAGGAAGCCTGGTGTACTTGTCTGTACGCGTGCATGACCTTGGCCACGGGGAGGGATGCCAGGCCAAAGCTCCGCTGTCCTGGGAGATGAAACTGGGTGAGCCATTTGATTTGGGAACAATGTCCATCTGGGAAACATCTTTATCTCCAGGCCGCTGCTGTTTCTCATCCTTTAGGGTTTCATCCCTATCCATCCTCTGTGCTTCCCAGAAGTGTGTAACATCTTGATCTAGGTCATTTCTGGATGATTTATTACTATTTACATATTCCCCAAACAAACAAAAATGTACACAGTGGGTTCACTCCATTGCATATCACACTGTAATTGATTTCTGAAGATATCACTGCCTGGCTGACCAGTAGAAGAATCTCAGGCTGAAAAGCTCATGTCTGTCTTGTCTGAGGAACTGTCTGCTGTGGCGGTTCTGGAACACGCTGTGAATCCTTTTGTTCTACAAGTTTTGTTCACTCTTTTATCTGTCCACAATCCCCTTTGTTTTTAAAGAAAAATGGTCTAAAATGCCTCTCAAAAATTCTCCACATTGCCTCCCCCAGAATTAATTTCTTCCCTTCCCGGTTGGCTGGATTTGGATGTCTCATGCATTGTGCGTGAACCTTCAATGGCATTGTGCTCAGTTTTCTATGTTCAGTTCTTAACTGGGATGCACGTTAGGATGTCCAGAAAACCTTCAAATCCACAGCAAGTGAGCCAGAGGCTCCAGGACCACGGCAATGGTTCTGAAGAGAAGCATCAATGCCAATAAAGAGCCTACACCTCGCTGAGTAACTCTCCTGCGTGCTCACCAAGCTGGCTCAATTGCAAGGTCAGCAGACCAAACATCAGAGACATTCGCCTTCTTTGTCTTTGAACATCATAGACAGCCTGCCCCATTGGTTATAGAAAATAAACAACAAAACCCTTTCCATTCCGTACTATAATGAAAGACGCTTGTCACTAGGAAGAATGGGCATATCAGCAGAACTGCCGCCCTTCCTAGGATAAACATACATATATCAAAGCCCTGCTAGGCATAGTGAGAACGACTTTACAAGTAAAATTCAGCGAGGCTACCAATGTGTGGTTTAGACACTAGAAACATGGATTAGGTTGTGCACAGCTAAAGCCAATAATGTGCCTAATTGGGGACAGAGAAAAATGGGGTGGGGTGTACTGCTTAGGGTCTTAGGATCAGAAACTGCATAGACCAAGAGAGAGACAAGCCGTGAATACCAGCATCAGACCCCATGTCACCAGGCAAGTAGCGAGAACTAAGTTGCAGATTGGAAAAGCCTCTGCACACGATCCCCGATTCCTCCTTGACTCTTTGGAAGGGGTTTGACTTTTGTATTGCCAGATCCTATACAAGATGCATTTTAATTTCAGGTAAAGCCCCCTTTTTAAGGTTACCTTCCAAACAGTGACTCTTTGGAAGGGGTTTGACTTTTGTATTGCCAGATCCTATACAAGATGCATTTTAATTTCAGGTAAAGCCCCCTTTTTAAGGTTATCTTCCAAACAGTGAATGAAATCTGCTGCAAAGGCTGGGATTTTGTGGGCATCAAGGAGCTGCTTGACTAATTCTGTCCTGATGGAGAATCCTTTCTGGAGAGCTTTGCCTTTACTTCTCACGTGTCCCACGTCCAGCTGGCTGGACTGCTGCCGAGTTGCCTCCCACAAAATCAGTTTGAGCTTTCTAAGCATGTTGGTGGAGCAGATGGATGGGAGCACTTAGCCGTGAGGGTCCTACATCCAGTTTTCCAGGGAGTGGAAGGGATTATCTGAGCTTAAACCAGCTCCAGCTCATGTCTAGAATTTTCTTAAAACATTTCTTTTTTTCATTTTTAGCCAAAAAAAAAAAAACCCCACCAGTTTTCCCAGAATTTTCAAAGTAGCTATGAAGAGAATGCTCGGAGTAATCAACTTGATTGTTCTAGTGGTGATTAACCCTTCTGTACCTTAGGCCTCTTTAGTCAAGGGAAATCACATATATACCTTCTAACATTTTACTGATTTAGTTCTAAAATCACCATTTATGTGCACTGATTGTTTTTTT
>NC_022023.1:31292324-31297331 GCF_000317375.1 Microtus ochrogaster | reverse complement strand
TTATAAATAGTTGTGGGGTATCATTATAAATAGTTGTGGGGTATCATGTGTGTGCTGGGAATTGAATTCAGGTCCTCTGGAAGAGCAGCTATTGTTCTTAACCACTGAGCCATCTCTCCAACCCCTAAAAAAAAATCACCATTTAATAAAAATCTTGGGAGTCTAATGTAATCTCCTCCAGTTATTTATGAGTACATATCCGGTCTCTCCAAAAAATGCTGGTATAAGAAACATCAGAAGGTGCCAGGTGCCATTCATACAGAGGATAAAAACGGTTCACAGGCTGAGGGACACCCACGGGAAAGACCCGAATGCTCCTGTGTGATAAGAAAGCACATTCTGCCCCCGGCTTCAGAAAAGACAACACTGGAATAAAATTAAAACTCAAAACTGGCCTCCTCATCTTACTGTTTTCGGGAGGAACTGTGCGCGAGGTGACCAAAGCCTATAGATGATGAACATAAAACCTCAATTTATATAGGATGGCAGCACATAGAAAGAAATGAAGATATTTTTAAAACTATCCTCATGAAGTCATTCATCTTAAAGATTATTAAGTAGTGCTCAAACCATTTCTGTGGATAACTTGGTACTTCCATGGCTCTAAGAGAATTCCTCAGAGACTAGTTTCAAAGATTGTAGTGCTAGCGTCTGGGAATGGCACTTGTGGGATCCATTGTCCCCATTCTAATTCCATTGTTGACTTTCACTACTCACTAGCCATGGCTCAGCAAGATGCCGTGCCTTCTGAGGTGATGAAGAGATCGACGCTGGCCAGTAGCCTTCCGCGTGGATCTGGTGCTCTTTCAGAAAGAGCGGCCAACTTGCAGAAAGCACAAGAGTCAGAAGGCTGAGCTGAGGATGACTACAGGGCCTGAATTTCTCTGTCAGTAGATTAGTGTTATAAAGAAAATCAATTAGTTGTTGATAAAGGAAGAAACACAGTCAGGAGGTGCACTCTTCCAAATGGCGAGAGACAAGCTGGTCATTCCCATTGAGCCTTAACACGTGCATGTGAATCTGAATTCCAATTTAATCAAAAAAGTTATAAAGGATAACTTTCAGACAATGGAAATATTAAGTATTTTATAACTATAATTTTAAAAATTCAAATGTACCTTGTTAGCCTTTAGAGTGTGTGCTGGTTGAATTTTGTCAATAGCCTAGACACGCAGGAAGAGAAACCTCAGCCGAGAAGATGTCCCCCACAGATTGGCCTGGGGACAAGTTGGGGCGTTTCCATAAATGATGATTGATACAGGTAGGCCCAGGCCACTGTGGGCTGTGCCACCTGCAGGCATGAAGACATCCCTGGGTGCCTAAGAAGGCAGGTTGGAGAAGTCATAAAGAAGAAGTCAGCAAGCAGTACTCTTCCATGGCGTCTGCATCGGTTCCTGCCTTTACTTCCTAACTTGAGTTCCCCTGCTAGGAGACTGTAATCCATAAACCAAACAACCCCCTTCTTCCCCAAGTGGCTTGGGGTCATGGCGCTTTAGTGCAGTGGGAAGCCTAGCTAGGAGGCTCATTTCAGTAGAGCCGTAACGATGCCCATGTGTGCTTCGGTAAGGGTGAGTCTGCGCCAGCGTGTCGTTGAGGTGTCCTCTCTAGAAGGCACAATGCATCACCGGTTTCCTGTGGCCCATCTTCATTTTCTGTTTTACATAGGCATCACACGGTTTTTGAAATGATGAAAACTTATTTTAAATAGAAAATCAAGCTAGAAGACAAGTGTCTCTGGGTTTTTAATTGGCTATTTGATTTGGCTTGGAGGCCATTGAAGTGGTCTTGGAACGGAGTGAGTTTTCTTTCATGTTCCTGAATGTCTCAGAAAGCATGTTCCATTGCCTGCCGATTTTGCAGCCTTTTCCAATGTAGGCTAGAAAAAGAAAGCTTTCCCAAGCCTCCTGAGAAAACTCCATTTTCACTGAACTCTTGATCCTACCAGAAATAATATTTGGGAAAGCCCCACTGCTTCCCACCTGTGCAGTCTCCTGTCGGCTCAAAGCTCTTCTGATAAACATGGGGCCGTACCTTCCCAGGCCGAGATAAACTTCTAATTTAAACTTCTAAAAACGTTTGTGTTGGATTGGTATGATTCTAAAAGAAAGCTTCAAAAACCAGGAATGAACAACATGCTTAATGACAGCAGGCAGGCTGATTGTGGAAGTCCAAACCCTTCCACGAGTCTTATTAACACGTTTAACGGTCGCCGTGAGCTGAGGCAAGGGAATTGAATGGCTTTAAAAATATCTGAGCCACAGTTCCATGGTATTTAAACAGTTCAGGGTGGCAATGATTTTTCTTGTCTGAATGCTTGTGTAAGCAATACTTTTATTTTCCCAGCGGTGCCTGGAGAAGGCATTTTTAGGAAGGTGTGTTCAATGGTATCCAGTAAGTCACTTTCTCCAGAAGACAAAGACAATTTTCCTCACTCCGGATTACTGTCACTTCTATTTAACAGTCTGAGAAAAGGTGACCAGCCAGCATTAGCATCCAAAAATTGCTCACAGTTGCTTTTCCATTTTTATGGGACAATTTGCACATTAAATACTTATGACTAGATATAGACGCAAGTAAATATAACTTTTAAGATGACCAAGTCTTGTGGCATAAAATTATTATTGTCATCTCTAAATGTACATTATTCATGCAAGACTTACAACACAGGTTTACAATCCGACATGTATTATCTAGCAGTTCCTAGGCAAATACCATACAATCAAACACATTGGTATTTTTGCAGTAGTGCAATTTGTCCATATCCAACCCGGCAATAATAACACCTACAGGAAGATTTTCATTAGGTTATGTCACGTTCAGCTAGCTCATGGGTTTTGACGCTCAGTTTAGAGGCACCATTGAGGATTTCAAAACTACCCATAGGTTCTAGTATTATAGACCTGCATACGTCACTAAATTGTCAGAGACAAAGCCCATGCCTTCTTTTTGAGTTGAAGTACATAGAACATCATTTTAGTACTCAGACAAAAGTATTTTCGAATGTGTTTTTAATAAAAATTTTATTAATTTTTTAAAGAATGTCTCATAATGTATTTGAATTATATTGCCCCCTCTCCCAACTTCTCTCCCAGATCTAACCCCACTTTTCTAGCCATCCAACTTCATGTTCTCTGTTTTCGAAAACTCATCCAGTTCAGTTTGTTCACCCCAGCTACTGATGATCTGCCCTGGAGTCTAGCTGGTATGCCAGGTGTCTGTCACACCACTGCAGAAGACTGGATTTCTCTCCTGTACATGCTGGCAATGACCAATATTTGCTCGCTATGGATAAAAAAAGAGGCACCATGTCTTATGGTGACAACATCTCAAAGCCTTTCTTCTCTGTTTTCACCTAAAAGCTTCAACATTGGTATTCTACACCATTGCTGGTCTGTGTGTAGAAACCGCAGAGCTTATCTCACAACAGCAATGCACCTGCCGGCTGACAACTGCCCCCCTCCCGTAGCATTCTGTTCCCAATTTCTGTGACTTTTAACATTTTATAGATGAGAAGGGTCCTGCAGTCTTTAACTGTCTGAGCTTGGCATATTTTGCAGAACATGCATAATTATTTCACAGGAAACTATGCTATTTTTGCCCTAAATTCCAGATTTTTGGCTACTAATGATTGGATTTTAAGAAGCTTAAGAAGTTATATTTCCAGTCACGTTATTTTCCAAACATCTTCTACCAATTTGTCTAAACATAAATACATTTCCTCTGTCGATTCGCCTAAGCCCTTGGTGGCATAGGAGATATCTGATTTGGCTCGTTCAAGCCCCTACTCAACATCCTTCTTACTTTCCTCTGAGTGAAGTGTAAATTAGCATTCACTGCCTAGACTTCCATGTAGGGATGATCATGGGTTGGATGAAATTCAATTTACTGCAATGTGAACAGGCCTTCCTGTGTTGGCTCTCTTTCTCCTTGGGTCTCCTATATCTGGAGGTGGAGGATCACTAAATAAACATGAAAGCAAAGGTACAAAGAAAAGAGTGAAGAGCTGGTCTCTGGGCAACACTAGCTTTCCAAATACCAGACTGCTCATTGCAGGAAGCCAGCTCTCTCTGGTTACGGGGATGCACCAACACTGTCTCTTGCTTGTACAACTCATAGTCCTGAAGGTGCGCTTGAAATTTTATTTGTGATTAGAGAAGTTGAAGAGCAATTTATAACAAATGATGCCCCAAAATGACAGCTTAAATCATTAAATAATTCTTAAAAGTCTTCAAAAAGATAACGTCAGTGTTTGCATGTTCAGCAAACTGTTGTTATTCTCTGACCATACATAGCAGCAGAGAGAGCAGAGGTTGTGGACGAGAGCACTCCTCACCCCAGGGGACCCCACTAAAGACACCCAAGCAGGAAGAGGCAGGTTACATGAGATATTCTTAGGACAGGAAAAGAGTAGTACTTCAAGGATCATATTCAGTGACAGTTTTATTAACTAATACCAGCCTCCACAATATTGCACACAAGTCAGAAGTCAAAAGATGACTTTTTTTTTAAGTGAGGAAATAATATTTCCAGGAGAACTTTCTGAGCCTTCAGGTTCTGTAGTAAGAATTGGCATAGTTAAAAATGAACACAGCTCCACCTGCAAACGAGCAGGCCTAGATGTCTGTGCAGGGAATGGGCTACTTCCATCTCATTGTTGCAACCTGCAGCTGGGAATTTGTTCCCCCACTACCATGGTGAGAATTTGGTGTGAAAAAACTTCTGTGTGCTTTGAAATGAAAACATGGTCAGCCTAAAGCAGTTAAACATTTGGACATAACTCCAGGGTTCCTTTATCCCCACTCCTCCTACCCCCCAATGGTATACCCTGGACCTCTCTGTTAGAAACTCACTAAGAAAACTTACGCACAAGGAAGAAAGGATACGAGGTATATGGGGCTCTGTGAGTAAAACCACTTGTCATACAGACCTGATGGCCTGAGTTTGGTCCCCCAGAGCCCATGATGGAAGGGAGAACTGTGGTGCCTACATCATGGGATGGTTCACGAG
>NC_022023.1:31281337-31292224 GCF_000317375.1 Microtus ochrogaster | reverse complement strand
AAGAGAAAGAGAAATGGGTCATCTTTGAAACAAGAATGCCAATTTTATTGTGTTCCAGGGAAGCTTATATAGGGCTCTCCTTGACTAATGGCCATGCCCTAGCTCTCAGGATTTTTTAGTTGCAAGCCCACCAGAAACCACTCCCCAGCCATCAGGAACTCATGAGGGTCTTGTGCTCAGACCAGCAGCTGCTTGTGCTTACTCCAGCAGGCAAGGGGTTGCAGAATATTCAGGGTCCGAGGGTCTGCAGCTCCCAACAGAGAACTGACTTCTCCAAGTTAGAGCCAGAGATAACTCAGTCCTCGTACACTGTTGCTAATATGTGAACCAGCATGACCATTATCAAAAACTAAACATTGAAACTGTCTTATGCTCCATCTATGAGAACTCTGTGTCCAGCAAAATGGATGGAAATTAAGGATGTTATGTTAAAATAAGTAAGTCAGAGATAGAAAGTCAAGCACTGCTTATTTTTTCTCATATAAGATAGAAAAACAGCTATATGAATATATAATAGTGATTCCTGGAGATTGGGAAGGCGGTGGCTATGAGTGGATGAGTTGAATTGATCGATACACTCTGTACGTATGCCCCGAAATATTGCTGGCCTCAGCGAATATGTTCAACAAACACAAGATACTTAAACAAGCATTAAAACCCGACACATACACACACATTCATGGACACCACACACATATATAAGCTATTCAGCGAGCTGAAGCCCTGGCTGGTTCTGAGACAAAGGGAAGCCCGTGGCAGGGGAACTGAAAGAAAGAACATTAAACTCATATTAGTAAGGATCCAGTGACCAGAGAGTGATGTTCTCAGTCTTTGATTTGAAAGAGCCAGGAAGGAATTTGTCTCTCTTCTGATGAGCAGAATACCTCTGGCCTTCTCAGGAGTGGGGAGAGGACAGGGAAGAAGCTTCGGGAACCATCCTTTTCACACTCAGTCCACACAGGAGCAGGGACAGTGTCTTCGGAATTACGTCATATCTGTGTCTACTACCCCAGATACACTATGCTGTAACAACGTCTCATAAGATAGTGGTTGGAAATGTGTATGTTTTCAGCATCAAGCAGGGTTCATATTTCCATGTGTGGGGTTTCTCTTTCTTTTGATGAGTGACATTGTCCCCATGTGGTGTGACCCAAGCATCGCCAAGAAATGCATTAATTACTTCTTGACTCTTTCTCCAAGAGGATCTTGCCCCTCCTGTTAAAAGGGTACTTGCTGTTTGTTTGTTTTTTTTTCTTCAGCCTGAAGGAGCTGGGGAGGGTTATGAGACATGCTTGGTGAGACATGCTGTTCTCCTTTAAGATACCAGCTCTAGCTGAAGCCCTGCGGGCATTGTGTATTAGGCACACGTACATCTACCTCACCTGTCCTGTTACTTATACTTAGCTTCTTTACAGCTCTGCGTTACTTCATCTCTCATTGTTCTAGAAGCTGGAAGTCTGCTGCCAGGTTCCAGCATCGCTGGGTTTTAGGTTCCAGCATCGCTGGGTTCTGGTGCCAGTGTGCTTCGGAGTTGTAGAGGTCCACCTTCTCGGTGAATCCTTAGCTAGCAGAGAACAGAGTGGGAGGCCAGAGTCTTCTGTGCAGAACCAACTTAATGCGCAAAACAATCCCACATCAGTTAGAATTTAAAGGGGTATTTATTTTGGGGGGTAAAACTCATGAAACACCAACTGTCAGGAAAGGAGCCTAGTCGCTGGAGCAGGAGCCGGAACCAAGTGCTGGAACCAAAAAAGCAGGCCGAGGCTTGTCGCTCTTTTTTAAAGATAAATAGACCATGCTCCAGTGGGCTGCTATTTCAACAGCTATTGGCTGAAGGATCAGAAGGCGCTCCTGCAGCACGGTGGACTTGTACTTCAGCGGCTATTGGCTGAAGGAGCGGAAGGTCCTCCCGCAGCACCAACTGAAACTCAGTCAGGCAGAGTACAACTCAGAAACTTAGGAACGAACTGCGATTGACATCTGTTAAAAAAAAAGATGTACACAAATATCATGGGAAAAAAAGATGGAGACAACGAAATGGTCCCGCTTCCTCTTACATTATTCTAAACCTCACGATAGAGGAACAGCAGGAAGCAACTCTGTCTGAGGTTGCTTCTGCTGTGTGAAATCACATGTAACCGGTTGGTCTGGGGTTCTAGATTCGTCTCTGCTGCGTAATAAACACCCTGAGTAAAGGTCACTTAGGGGGAAGGAACTCATCCTACTTATGATTCCATCATGGTAGGGAAGTCATGGTTGCGGAGCTTGTAGCGCTGATCGTATCCCGTCTTCAGTGGAGAGCAGGGAGAAATGAGTGCCTGTGTTCCTGGCTTGTTTATGCTCAGTTCAGTTCCTCTGTTGATGTAGTTCAGGACCCCTGCCTAGAGAAGGTTCCACCCACAGTAGGATGGGTCTTTCTGCATCAATTAACTTAATTAGGAGAATCCCCACAGACACGCCCACAGGGCAACCCAACACACAGCCCCTCATTAAGATGCTCTTCCTAAGTGATTCTAGGCTGTGTCAAGTTGACAGTTAGAGCTACCATCACACCAGGCAACTCAATTCGATTAAAGTCTGTTTCCCGGGAAAGAGAACAAGAGTTCATAAACGGAAGAAGCTGGAGAGGGGGTGAGCTGAGGAAAGGCCACCCACGACCCCAGGAAGGCCCTAAGACCTGTTATGTATCCACAGTTTAGAACTTTCTTTGGGATTCTTTTTCCAAATAACGTGCAGTAAATGATATCAGGCACACCCTGCCATGGCTACTCCCACTAATGCCCCACCAGGAGGAAACCGGCAACCCAAAATTCTTCAAGTTACTCTGTGCTGGTTCCTCTTCTGCCTGCGAAGGAAACCCAGTGCCTGCTGCTTTGCCACTCAGCGAATAGCAAACCTCACGAAGCCACAAAAAATGTCAAAGTCTGATTCATCACCAGGGACAGAGTCAAGAACATACTCACAGAGGGCCACTCTTGCTACACACATGAGAACAATCTGTGACTCAAAAAAACAGCTTGGTGGCCTGTGTGGACCGCGTCGTAGGTAGCTGCAGCTCCACCAATGATGAAGATGTTCACTCACAGAATGCTGGGTGCTGGACACAATGGGGCCCAGAAGGATGCATGTAGCCTCAAACATGAAAGAGTCCTCAAGGGTAAGTTAGTTAAGACGGGAGAAGAATACACCCGCTAGAGACATTTTCAGAAGGAGAGTATAGGGGCCAGTCCAGATGACCTCATCTTACGTTTATACCACCAGCTTCATCTGCATTGCAATGGTTTATCTGGTTGACCCCAGAGGAAAGAGCACCCAGTCCATAGCCACCTGTCTCTAATGGTGACGTGGATATGCAGCTGCTCGTCACAGCAGTTGTGGCTTTCCACACAGGCAGGCAACTTCCACGTGGCATCAGGAGACAGGATGGCGTGATTGGGAGCCTGCCGCCAGGCTTTGCCATCATTACATCTAGATGTGATGTCACCACCCCCATGCCTTCTATTCCACACAGCGGATCCCCTGGGCCTCTGTGTTATTTGGCAGGAAATGTGGCTAGCAAGTACGTACTACGGCAGCAGCCTGTGGCTTTCAGAGCATCCCACAGCTTCCTCTTTCCCTTGGCATTAAGAACAAGTTCTTCTTAAGCATCTTTCTTGTCTCACCTCAGGGCCTTTGCTCCAGGGGTGGATCCGCCCATAACGCCTTCCTGGCATTCTTCTTAACAGCACCAAGATGTTCATTTCTGCCAAAACCGCCATTTTACCTCCCACATGGTTGTGTGTATATTTGTGTGTTGACTTTGTTGTCTTCTTTCTTTAATTTAAATTTTTATCTTTTTGAGAATTTCATACATGAGTAACCTATCTACATCATGTTCACCCCCCCCTTTCCTCTTCAACTCCTCCCAGGCTCCTCCTTCTCAAGCCCATGACCTCGTTTTCTGTAATTTTTATTGTGACACACACATATAAGTATAATAACCTACTCAGCCCATTCAATGTTGTGCTTATGTACGTGTTTAGAGCTAACCAAATAGGACTGGATAACCCGCCAGGGGGTTCATCTCTGGAGAGGAATGATTCTCCACCTCTGAAGAGCCATTGGTTGCCTGTAGGCTCTCATTGAGAGGTGGACCTTGCGAAATCTTGACTGTCCATGTTGGTTGCTGATGGGTGTTGCCACTGTACATGTCTTGTTTAGACAAACATATTGCTGAGATTTTTTTATGTGCACAGCATCGTTGCCATGTCTAGAAGACACTAATCACAGGCATCCTGGTCTTCTGACTCTTCCAACTTTTCTGCCCCTTCTTTTGTTCCCTGAACCGTACGTATATGGGCTGGTCCTAATACAGATGTACCAACTGGAGCTGGGCACACTAAGGTAATAGTCTCTCAATTCTGACCAGTTGAGGAACTCATTGAAGTCTCTCTCTGCTACAAAAGGAAACTTGTTTGATTAGGGGTGAGAACTCTACTTATCTGCTGGTATAATGATAAGCGTTTAGAATACAGTTGGAAATCTTACTGGTTTAGGAAAATGACAATTGCAGGTTTTCCTTCAAGATTTATCGCTTCGTCAGCCATGGGTTCTTTGCTGGGTTTATAGTCTCAAAAATGAATTACTACTTACAGAGCAATCCTCAAGTCTGATTAGATGGATGTGGGTTATCTCCAAGATAAAAGTGCCACCATTGCCTCCTGGGGCTCTCGCACCGGGCCAGCTATTGTTATGTTTCCCAGGCTTTCTATCTGGGGAGGACTACTGATTGCTTTTCTTCCTTGGCAGCTTATATAACCCCTTCTGAAGAAGTCAGCAGGAAGAGCTACCAGGTCAGTTGCAGACGGATTCCTGGAAGACCTGTGTCTGAAGTGCGTGCTGTCTTTAGTAACAGGGTCAAGTGCCGAGGGCAACCAAGGGCAATGGCAATGGTTTATATTGTTGTAGGTGTCCATGCAAAACCATGACCAACAACTTGAAGGGAGGTTTGCTATACTCAGCACTGGGAGTTTTGTTAGTCTTTGCACCTTAGGGGGAACATTATCAGCCCATGTAGATCTGTGTGTACACACACACACACACACACACACACACACACACACACACACACTGTATGACTTTTATGCCAGCTTTCCAACCTTTGCCAACATCCTTCTTGTTAGTTTTCTTCCTTTCCTCCCTTTTCATCTAAATTGCCTTCTGTGCTTCCCAAGAACTCCCCCATCTCCACACGGCTTTCACCCTCTCCTCTCAGAGCGTCTGTCTCTCACCAGATTCTCCTTCTAGAGTTTCTTTCTCCCTTCCCAAGGTCCCTTTCTACTTTTCTGGCTTCTATTGTGACTTCAGGTTCTACACTCAAGTTTAAAGACTTGGCATTGAGATGAACAAATAAAAGAGAACATTTATCTGACCATATCGTACTACTTTGGTGTTTTGGGGTGAATTTTGTTATGTAGCCTAGTCTTTTTTTTTTTAAATTTATTTATTTATTAAGGATTTCTGCCTCCTCCCCTCCACCGCCTCCCATTTCCCTCCCCCTCCCCCGATCAAGTCCCTCTCCCTCATCTGCTTAAACTTACTCCTAGCCCGGCCTTTACCTTGAGATCCCTTCTTCAGCCTCTCAAATGCTGGAATCACGGGCACACATTACTACATGTGGCTCTGCTTGATGTTTAAACTGAAGTTTTTATTAAGACGACTGTAGAGTCACATACAATTTTGAGAAATAAAACTGAGGAATTCCATTTATTGAGCTTCCCTCTAGTTAGTAAAATATGCGTGAAATCACAACCGGGTGTTGATATTAGAGCTTATTTTGCATTTCCAATCTCGTATTTCCCAATTTTATTTATATCCCCCCACACACCCTGGTGTGTGCACATTTAATGTTTTGATTTTTGTCATACATGCTGGCTCATGTGTCTATCACCACAACTAAGACAGAGAAAGTATATAGAAATGAAACTGGTCTCCAATGTCACATGAAAGATAATGATTGAACCTGTAATCCTGGGGGAAATGTGATTTTTCAATCCACGTAATACAATGTAATACCCTTCGAACCACAAGGCTCTTTCTCATAGGTTTTCATGCCAACCAATAGCTCCCCTCAGTCTTTGCCCCCAAACCTTGACCCTCGCAGGCAGGACAGGAATCTGCTTTCGGTTCCTCTACTCATGGCCTCTCAAGAGTGTTACATAAGAGGAACCGCCACCATGAGACGGGGCATGCGTGTCTATGTCTAAGTTTGTTGAAGATAAACCACCAATTTTGTTTGCTATGGTCAAGGAGAAGAGGGACATTTCAACCAGACTGGCAGTTTAGCACTTAGCATGAGGTAAGGGGGTTGCATCACCCTCCCCCCCACCTCCCGCCACCACTGACAGCCACTGTAAATGCTGTGTTGCAACTGGCCTGCCTCTGAATAACTGGACACCCTCCACACCCCTTCACGGCCTTTCATCTCTGGAGGCCCACTCTTCTTCCAAAGAATCCTTTTGTTGTGCTGAGATGGGAGTAACAGCTAGAATTAGAAAGGCAAATGCCAGCTGCTTTGTCCTCCGGGGAGAACTTGGGCAGACTAATTATCAGCCTGCTGCCTCCTGCCCCCACGCGGCTCAGACCGCAGCACCTGCTCCGCTGAGCTGAGCTATTTTTAGGATCTGGAATCTCCCCCTGGCTCTTGTCTTGCATTAAAGACCTTCATTACACATATCTTTTTATGATAGCTTCCTCCCTGGTCCCGATTTGCAGCTAACCTCTCTTGCACAAAACAGCCAAATTTATCTCCCTGAAACACAATTCTAATAATATAGTTTCCTCTCTCCAGATTCGTCAGCACAAGGCCTACACTACATGCAAATTAGAGTCCAAGTCCTGCCATCCAGCCCAAAGGTCCTAAAAGTCTTCCTTAAGCAGATACAGACCTAGATTTTCTTTTTTCTTTTTTTTTTTTAGTTTAAGGGACCCTGATTTCTGTAGCCATCCAATCCAGAAAGAAGCCACAATTCTGGTCCCTCGTTAACCTCCCCGTCACCAAACACCAAGACAATCAATCAATTGCCTGATAAAGCTTTTGGGGACTCCAAATTCCATTGTTGCAATTTTAGTTCCTAAGGTAAGGGCACTTAGGGTTTGTGCCTTTGGAAGGCAGCTCAATTATATACCTGGAGTCTTCATACAGAGAGTTGTGGCCTTTTAAACAGGGAAGGGGGGGTGCCTTATGCCTTCATGGTGATAAGAAGACACAACGACAATGTCCAAATAGGACTAGCACCCAGAAATTCTCCAGACACTGGCTCTGGCGAAGTCTTGTTTGGAGGCCCCCTACCCTGGGAATGTGAAGAATTACCTTCTGTGGATTACAACTTGCTGGTACTTTGTTACATCTATTAAGACATTGACCAGAAATCATAAAGCAGGTGACAGAATGGAAGAACTATGTGGGGAAAGGCAGAGTCAAAGACGTGGGATGCACCCAGCTTTAGGCACGGTGGCTCTGTGGAGCAGAGAGGAAGCTGATGTCTCATGCAAAAGAAAAGCTTGGTGGCTCTGGAGAAAATACATGGACTGGAAGCCACACCCACAGGTCAAGCCTGCACTTTCCATACTTCTCAAATTCAGCTGAGATTCTAATGAGACAGTGACTCCTTATACTGTCACTTCTGGTGACACTGAGTGTTTTGGCCAGGTACCGTCTGAAGAGGGAACATGTTGCCGGAAACTGAGCTGGAGGTCTAAGAACAGGGAGCAAACATGTCACAAAGGCTAGGGACAATGTGTCACAGTTCTGGGGTGGGAGACAGTGGTGAGAACCGTGGTATGAAAGGGCTAGATTTCAACACACTGAAAAGGTCAGGGGCAGGATGCTGGGCTCAGACAACGAACCCTGTCATGGCTGGAGACTTGACCCTGTCATTTGAGGATAACTGTAGAGCCTTATGTTCCTGTGTCTCCAGTCAGTACATAGCCCCACCCTGCCTGGAGGTTTCCTGCCAATGGGCATGATAGCTCTGAATCTCTGATGAACGCCTTCATTCCACAGCCCCGTTCTTCCATCAGGGTAGTTCATGCGGTGCAGAGCCTAAATACAGACACTGGTGCAGCTTTATGGCTTGAAGTGTTCTTTGTTGTCCCAAAGTCCCTGATGTGCTGGGGAGACAGTATTTGGCTAGAACACTAGTCACTCCAAGGTCTGATTACTGATGTGCCCTAGAAGAGTGAAAGAATTTTCACATTCTGCAAACTGCAAAGAGATGTGTGGCCAGTGCATATTCTGGTTTAGAAATAAATAAATAAATAAATAAATAAATGAATGAATGAATGAATGAGGGAGGGAGGGAGGAAGGAAGGGAGGGAGGGAAAAAAGGAAGGAACAAAGGACAAGAAAGAAAGAAAGAAGGAAGGAAGGAAGGAAGGAAGGAAGGAAGGAAGGAAGAGTTCTGAAAGACAGGTAATATGCAAGGGGTTTGGGTGCGGCAATAGCCAAAATAGTAGGAACGACAATATCTAAAACTTCAAATAATCTCCATCCTCTAGTTTTAGAGGATTCCTAAAGAAACAACCTAAAATAATTTTTAGTTGAATTTTCCGTTTGCCTTGTCATTTGTGTTCTTCTTTCCCTTTAACCACAATGGTCACTGATATCTCCCAGTATCAGTGGTCTCAATTCCCCAATAAAAAGACAGAGACTGGGCAGACTGGATGCAAAACCCATCTCTACTTCTGTGGCCTAAAAGAATCATCTCAACATCAAGGATAAACATTCCCTCAGGGTAAAGGGTTGGAAAAAGACATTAAAAGCAAATGAACCTAAGAAGTAAGCTGGTATAGCCTTGGTAATATCTAACAAAAAAGATTCCACACCAAAATTAGTCAAAAGAGATGGGCAAGGACACTGCATTCACATAAAAAAAAAAAAATCATCCAACATGATGTTTCAGTTCTTAACATATATGTATGCCCTTAACACAAGGGCACCCACATTTGTAAAAAAAAAAAAACAAAAAAAAACAAAAAAAACAACAACAACAACAAAAAACAAACTGCTACAGCTTAAATCATATATTGACCCTGATAGTAGGAGACTTCAATACTCCACTTTCACCAATGGACAGGGCATCCAGACAAAAATTAAACATAGACAGGCAGGAACTAATAGATGTCATAAGTCTTAGGGATCTAAAATATATTTACAGAACATTTTACCCAACCATAAAAGAATATACCTTATCTGCACCTTATGGAACTTTCTCCAAAATTAATCTCAATAGATACAAGGAAATTGAAATAACTCCCTGCATTCTATCAGACACAACATCTAACCCATTCAACAGTGACCAAACCAGTTCAACAGACAGTTCAATTCAATTTCTATTTCAGAAGAAGAAACACAAAAAAACCAAGAAATATAGAAAAAATGCTCAACATTCTTAGCCATTATGGAAATGTAAATTAAAATTGCATTGAGATTTCATGTCACCTCAATTAGAATGGATGCCATCAAGAAAACTACAAGATCCATCCATTTGCCAGCAAATTTCAAGATGTCATTTTTTTCTGCTGTGTAGTACTCCATTGTGTAAATTACCTCATTTTCTTCATCCATTCTTTGGTCAAGGGGCATTTAGGTTGTTTCCAGGTTCTGTCTATGACAGACAATGTTGAGCACCTGTCCTTGTGGTATGATTGAGTATCCTTTGGGTATATGTCCAAAAGGTATTACTGGGTCTTGAGGAAGGTAGTTTCCTAATTTTCTGAGAAATTGCCATACTGTTATTCAAAGGGGCTGTATCAGCTTGCACTCCCACCAGCAATGAAGGAGTGTTCCCTTTTCCCCACCTCTAGAAAACATCATTTTGAGTGACCCAGAAAGACAAATATTATATGTACTCACTTATAAGTGGCTTTTAGACATAAAGCAAAGAAAACTAGCCTACAATTCACAATCCCAGAGAACCTAGACAACAAAGAAGACCTTAAGAGAGACATGCGTAGATCTAATCTCCATGGGAAGTAGAAAAAGACAAGATCTCCTGAGTAAATTGGGAGCATGGGGACCATGGGAGAGGGCTGAAGAGGAGGGGAGAAGAAGGGAAGGGGGCAGAGACAAATGTAGAGCTAAATGAAATCAATTTCAAAAAAAAGGAAAAAAAATACTACAAGAGACACTGACATGGCTAAGGGGGAAATCACCTCTGTCTGCTGCCGGTGGGAGTCTAAACTAGTACAACCACTGGGAAAACCAAAAGCTGAACACAGAAGTAATATAAGCACCATTTGTACCAGTCCTAGATGAATGACCAAAGGAATCTATATTCGCATGCTACAGAAATATTTGTATGTCCATGTTTACCACAGGGCAGAATCTTTCTTTAGTCATGTATCTACCTCAGTGTGGAGTCCAGAGTATTCACACTCCAGGTTATAATTTGGTAGAACTCCCTTTATCTTCTTTCTGCTTTGATCACCAAGAGCTTGCTAAGCTGTCTCCTCTGTCATAACAAGTCATGTCTCCTCTGTCTTCTTATTTGGGGCACTCCTTTTACTTTCTGAGACTCTGAGATGCTCCAGGTTTACCATGTACATTCCCTATCCTGACCTTAGGCTCAACTGTTCCCCCAGGGAGTCCTGATAACCCCCATTGAAGCCAGATGACAGAAACCAAGGCCCTGAGTGCTCTTGTTATCACAGGTGCATCATTTTGCAAGTGATTTGTTTCCTTTAAAAGAATTATCTTAGTGCTGGGTGGTGGTGGTGCATGCCTTTAATCCCAGCACTTGGGAGGCAGAGGCAGGCGAATCTCTGTGAGTTCGAGGCCAGCCTGGTCTACAAGAGCTAGTTCCAGGAAAGGCTCCAAAGCTACAAAGAAACCCTGTCTAGAAAAAC
>NC_022023.1:31267126-31281237 GCF_000317375.1 Microtus ochrogaster | reverse complement strand
AAGGAAGGAAAAGAATCATCTTAGCATCACAGTAGAGATACCTCAGTAGTTCTCAGCCCTGAAGACTAGAGCGGAGCATCCACATCGAATGAATCACAAACACCTGTGACTCCAGCCCCAGGTGATCTGGTAACCTCTTCCGATTGCTGTGGCACACGAGTACATATTTGCATATGCTCTCACGCAGACACATGTACATATCTGTAGAAATAGCAATGACTCCTTAACATATTTTTCTAAATACCATTTGCTCACAAAGAGCTCATAACAAAACAAAAAAAAAGGGAGATTTTTGTATTTGAGAAATTGTTTAGGTTTTTCCAGCTGTCGTTTAGTGAATTATTAGGATGCTTTTCCTTTTGCTTTGTAAATCAGTATTATGATTCAATTTTATTGACTCCGGGCTCCAGAAGTTCTGAGGGATGTCTGAGTCTCATTTTTTTTTTGCTTTTACAAATGTTGGCTTTCTTCTCCCTCATGATTTATGGTCTAATTTTAAAAGGGATTCAGTTTCTCTCTTGCAATTAGCGTCTTCATCACAGCAAGTACATTGGTTTGCCCCAGAAGTAGCTTGTTGTTCAACGATTAGAACCGAGGGAATTGCGCTACTGAGGCCGAAGGCAGATCATGGGTTTGCACAAAGGCGAAGGATGGCATTCCGGATAGCTTTCCGTCATTCTGGGTGAAGCAGAACTTTGGGCCGATCTTTCTGATGGTGGCAGCATGCATATACAGTCTCCAGGGGATGTCTCAAGACAGCCTGCAAAATCTGTTTATTTGATCCTGGATGAAATTTCAGAAAGTTTAGAGTCTTATGAAAGCATCTTCTTCCCTTTCTTGTTCTAGATGTGCTATTTTTCTCTCCCTCCCAGACATTTTTACCTACTCCTTCCCTGCAGCTTTCTGCATAAAACTTTGTTAGGATTTTCCTCGATTCCTGGGGTGCACCTGCGAAGACTCTGTGTGCACAGGATCAGAAATGACTTGGTGGGCACGAGACTGCTCTTTGCAAATAAAAGAGTGATTTCATGCTTGTGCACTTGGATGAATGAGGGTTGCGGGGCAGTCTAGAGCGTAGGGAGACCTTGATTCTCAGTTTACAATAGCTGTGCACAATAGCAAAAGCATCAATGACTGCATAGGATGGAATTAGTCTAAGCCAACTTTGGTGATACATTACTACATCTCCCCAGCATCCATGAGGTCAATGGGTAGGAGAAGGTTGAAGAAAGGACAGATGCTACTTCATCTCTTTATCAAGTTTTGAAACTAATAGAGGGGATTTACACAAGATGTAGTACCCTTTTTCTGTGCAGCCAAGACTAGGTGAACATTGACAATCTCCTCTATGCCACAGACATACAAAGGCTGGATAGAGCAGAGCCTAGCAGCACACATTCACTACCCTAAGCTGCCCTGATGCTATGAGCCCCAGACTCAAGAGCCAGTTCTAGTTTCTGGACTTGGTCTGTGGCATCTGTGCTTGTGAAACAGAGGGCGCTAGTTTTACCCCACGGGGCTATATTGCGATGAGTGAATTTCAAATTATTTATCTAACAGTGGCTCTCAACATTTCTAGTGCTGTGACCCTCATCTTGTGGTGACCCCACCATAAAATTATTTCATTACTGCTTCATAACTATCATTTTGATACTGTTATGAATTGTAATGCAAATATCTGAAATGGAAGGTATCTCACATGTGACCCTCATAAAGGGGTTGCCATGCACACTTTGTGAACCACTGATGTATAATCTTTAACTCCACTCCCACACACAAGCTTTTATTGCTTGTCCTTGCTGTGCTATTTCTGCTTTGGTTTGAATGTAGTCAACCCTGCTTTATCTTTTCAACTGGGCAAAGCCATCATTAGCTGCATATTAAATGTGCTGTGTCTCTTAGGTGTGAGCCTGCTGATGTGGCATTTAAAATTTGGAAATTTCACACCAGGCACGACAGTCCCCAAGGGAAGCAGTGATTACCATGGCATTCAAAGATAGAAATCTGAATGCCACCAGCAGAATGCCACCACTTGCAGTTACAGCTGAAGGCAATTGGGTAGGACCCATCTTTTTAGAATTCAGAATGAAGAACTAAAACAGGATATTTTTCATTTAAAATTTAAACCTAATATACTTCAGCTATTTAAAAATAAGCATCTCTATTTGTTGCCTGTGGCAAGCTGAAATGGAGTGCCCTGACTCTGAGATCACCACCAGAGCACACCTCCCCACTCCCCACCCTGCCTTTGGAATGGGTGGTGTGCCAAGGTTACAATCTGATACCAGAAAAGATGGATAGAGATCATGCCGATAGGAAAGCTTCATAGCATCAAGCTGGGTCCAGAAATATTCTAACAAAGAACTATGGCTGGTGGGCGCTTCTAAGACTGGCTCTCAGACGACCTCAAAAAGCCAGGATTCTCCCAAGGTTGAGAAGATGAGACTAGCTTCTTCTAGGCCCAGAGGTAATGTGGTCCATACCACATCTAACACTCCAGAAGAGTATCCCTTCAAGTCGATTTACTCTTTGGGAAAAGAGACTTGGGCTCCCCCTAGAGGCCACGACGGCCAACAGACTTTGTTGCTGGACCAGCCAACCCTTGCTTTCACTTTTCCATCTCCTCCCCAGTTAACACTAGGTATGAAGGAGAATCAGTGAGTGGGAAAGAAGGCCGGCATTGGTTATTTATGATCTGTTACCATGATTCTCCATCACTTTGCTGACTCATGCACCTCATTAAATACTATTCCTCCTGGTTACGAAGACTCAGCCTTGTAAGGGTCGCTGGCAAACACATGCTGGTTCATTGAGGAAGATTATAAGCCATACCTTACACATTATCACGCTCAATTTATTGTGCGTGACCTCATCTACATACTCAGAGGTTTCTGAAGTTCAGAATGTTCTTATCATCTCTAGCTTTCAAGACATCATGCCTTCAACTCATTATATCTCTAAGTTCCATATATATGAAGCCTCATGCTATGCAATGAAAATATTTGAAATACAAAACTGAATTGCTTTTTCAATTTCTTTGAAGATTTGCATTGGAATTTTGATGGGAATCTAATTGAATCTGTAGAGCGCCCCTCCCCCCCCCACACAACACACCCAGGATGGCCATTTTCAAAACACTCATCCCCTCAGTTCTTGGGCACTGGAGATCTTTCCGTCTTCTGGAATCTTCTTCAATCCCTGTCTTCAAGGTCTTAAAGATTTTATTATACAAGTCTTTCACTTGCTTGGTTAGAGTCATCCCGACTGTTTCTTTTCTTTTCCATCTTTTATTTCTTTTTTCTTTTTGAGTCTATCGGGAATGTTAATTTTCCTGTATTTTTCTCTCAGTCTGTTTATCATTTGTATGATTTGTATGTAGAGATGCTACTGATTTTTATGTGTGAATTTTATAACCTGCAACTTCACTGAAAGCTTTTTTTTTTATCAGCTCTAGGAGTTTCCTAGTGTAGTCTTGAAAGCCTTTTCTGTATAAAATCATATCATCACCAAACAAGGAAACTGTTCCTATTTGAATTCCTTTGATCTCCTTCAGTTGTCTTATGACGTAGGTAAGACTTCAAGTACTATAGTAACTAGGTATGGAGAGAGTGGACAGCCTTGTCTTAATAACAATTTTGGTGGAATTGCTTTGACTTCCCCTTTGTTGAGAACAGTGTTGCCTCTGAGCTTGCTGTGAATCATCTTTAGTATGGTAGGTATGCCCATTGTATTCTGATCCTCTCCAGGACTTTTTTACGAAGGGTTTAGGGTTTTGTCAAAGGTCTTCTCTGAGACATTCAAGGCCATCTAATGAGATGATCATGTGGCCTTTATCTTTGGTATGTTTGTGAATTATATTTATGTTTATTGATTTATGTATATTTGGCATTCTTGCATCTGTGGGATAAAAACAACTTGATCATGGTGGATAATCTTCTTAATGTGCTTTTTGAATTTGGTTCACAAGTATTTTGGGGAGAATTTTTGTTTCTATGTTCATAAAGGAGATTTTTTTCTTTTTATTGAGTCTTTATATTGAGTTTTGGTATCTGAGAAATAGTTACTGCACAAAAGTAAAATGTTCCTTCAGTGTCTATTTTGCAGAATAATTTGAGAAGTGTTGGCATTAGTTCTTTGAAGATCTGGGAGAATTATGTGCCTAATCCATCTGGCACAGGGGTCTTTTTAGTTGGGAAATTGTAAATCACGACTTCCACACCACTAGGACTTGTAGGTTCATCTAAGTTGTTTATGCCATTTTTATTTAACTTAAGTAGTTCATGTAGGTCAAGAAATTGATCTGTTATTTTTAGGTTTTCCAGTTTGGTGGAATACAAGTTTTTAAAGTATGCTTTTATGGTTCTTAATGTCCTCAGTGCTTATGGTAATATCCTCCTTTTCATCTTTACTTTTATTAATGTGGACCGTCTCTCTCTTCCTTTTGGTTAAATTGGCTAGAGGTTTGTCAGTCTTGTTGATTTTTTTTTTTAAAAATTGGTTCTTTTTAATTTTTCTTTCTGTTATTTTTGGTTTTATTTCATTGATTTTAGAACTGTGTCTATTTCTTCTATCTACTGTTTTGGGGTGCTATTTCTTTTTTTTTTCTAAAGGATGCAGGTGTCTCATTAGGTGATCAAAATGAGATCTCTTCAGTTTTTGATGTAGACAGGGCTATGAATTTGTCTCTTAGAACTGCTTTCATTGTGTTCTAAGATAATCCCTAATAATAAAAGAACTGGTGTAAGTGGCATCATCCCAGATTTCAAAATGTTCACAGAGTTATAGTAGTAACAACTGGATGGCATGGCCCTAAAACAGACATGCTGCTGAATGGATTCAAACTGAAGACCCAGACCTAAATTCACACCTGCACAGACCAGTCATTTTTCACAAAAGCCAGCAACACATACTAGAGAGAAGACAACATCTTCAGCAAATCTGCTTGTCAAACTGGATGGCTTCATGCAGAACAATGCAAATAGATACATATTAATTACTTGCACAAACTTAACTCCAAGTGGGTCAACAGGAGACTGAGCTGATAGAAGAAAAAGTAGGGACTAGGCTTGAACTTACTGGCACAGGGAAGGGCTTACTGGAAAGGACCCTGAAAGCACAGGCATTATGACCAACAATTAACAAATGGGAGCTTATGAAGCTAAAGAGCCTCTGTAGACAAGAGGACACTATCATTCAGCCAAAGCAGCAGCCTACGGAATTGGAGAAAGCTTTTATCAATTATACAGGGCTAGTATCTAGAATATGCAAAGAATTAAAAACTGAACATCAAGAAAACAACTCAATTAAAAATTGGCTAGTCAGGTGGTGGTGCTGCACACCTTTAACCCCAGCACTTGGGAGGCAAAGGCAGGAGGGTGTCTGTGAATTCAAGGCCATCCTGGTGTACAAGAGCTAGTTCCAGGACAAGCCCCAAAGGTACAAGGAAACCCTGTCTCAACCCCCCCCCAAAAGAAAACTCTAAGACTAAGAACTGTAGTTCTCAAAAGATGAAACACAGATAGATTTTTCAAAAAGCACTTGAAATGTTCAGCCTCCTTAGCTATCAGGGAAAAGCAAATGAATACTGCTTTGGGATTTTATTTTACTCCAATTAAAGTGGCAAAAAAAATCAATCAAATAAGTGTCAGTTGATGCTGAAGAAGATGCCTTGCAAAGGGAACATTTATTCACTGCAGGTCAGGGTGAGAACTGGTACAGCGACTGTGAAAATCAATGTGAAGGATGTTCAACACTAAAAATAGATCTTCAACAAGATCCAGCTCTGCTACCCTTGGTCACATACCCAAAGGATTATATCTTACTACAGCAACACTAGCTCACCCATGTTCACTGTGTTTCCATTCATAATAACCAGAGATGAGAAATAACACAGATTTCCACAGATGATGGATGGATGGATGCTGAAAATGTGGTTTATTTACACGAGAACATTATTCAGCCTCGAGGCAAATGGTGTTAGAAAATTTGCAGGTAAATTGATGGAACTAGAAGCTGTTATCCTGAGTGTGCTAACCCAAGCCCATAAAGGCAAACATTGCGTGTTTTCTCTTATGTATGGATGCTATCTTTTAAGCTTTAGATATGTGAATTTAATTTTGAATATCCACAGAGGGTTAGGTAGCTAGAAGGGAAGCAGAGGTGAGGAATAGGTCTTCCAAAGGAACGAAAATAGCCTATGATGTCATAAATGTTTAGAGAGAAAAGTGAACTAAAGGTTCATGGGGGGGGGCAGATAGAAAAATATGGGGAAGGACGACTAACATTAAAAGACTTTAAAATCCACATAGAAACTGACTACTCCATCTTTCTAAAATATATAAAGAGGAATTTAAATGGAGTTACCATATAAAGTAGGCGACAGTGCCCCAACTGGACACTATACGCTACAAGGTGAAACCCAAAATACCAGGAATGGGTTACATCTTGTTAGTTGTTGGCCAAAGAGGTCCCATTGAAACTTTAATGTAATAGGCTATTTCCAATGCTAGTGGTTACCTTTACAACCTGGCTATAAAGCCTTATTATTGAAGACACGATTTATGCCATTGAATATGAAAAAAAAATTGGCTGTCCTGGCTGCAAGACACACTGGTGCAAGAGTTGCATAATTATTTTGGGCATCACAAATCAATTTTTGATTGGATTTAAGATGGAGATATAAGATTTGAGATGGAACCCACACCTAACACTGTTAATGGCACCAGCAATGTAAGACTAGATAAGTCATGGGCCCTAAGGGAAAATCTTACTATTATTCTGCTAAAGGAACTTAGCAATAAATTACCCCTGATGATAAATTGCTATGCCCATAGATCAGAGAATCCCTCAATCATGATCAAAAGCTTCTCCTTGCAGCAGATGCTAATTAACAAAGAGACCCACAACTGGACAATGTGAAGAAAACGGACGATTTTAAAGAATTCAGCCCCAAATGAGTAGCTTTTGTCAAACCTCTCCCTTAAGGCTCAGAGATCTATGTGGTAGAGAGAGGTGGAAATATTGTAAGAATCAAAGTGGTGGTGACTCCAAGGAACAGCATCTGTAGACATGACAGGGCTCATACGTGTATGGGCTCATAGAGACGATGAAAGCACACACAAGACCAGAATGAGTTCACATGGACAAAAATCTCATTTTAGAGAACAGCGTTTAGGTACAGAGTCTGACGGCTAACCAGAAAGCTATTTGTAGTTGATACATTCTAGCAGAGGGAAAAGTCAGCTTTCAACAGTGGGGTGGTACTGGGTGTATCAACCTCACTCCAGGGCAGACCTCATGCTCAGAAGCAGTTAACCAACACAAACGGGGCTACATGTTTTGTGTTCATGCTTTTCTTTCTTTTTTTTTTATAGTTTGGTGGGTTTTTATCTCTCTCACCAAATGTACTTTATTTTTTATTTTATTGAGAGAGAGAAAGAATATGAAGTTGAATTGGTAAAGAGGTGAAAAGAATCTGGGAAGACTTGGGGGAGAGGAAAGAATATGATTAAAATATATTGTATAAAAAGGGAAAAAACTTTGTTCTCCCAGATCCAATCCCCCGGTCTCATCCCCAGCTCTGCAGTAGAACCCCTGTAGCAGCCTTCCCTGTCCTCTCCCATCCCCTGTGGGACAGATCTTCCCCTTTTAACTTCCCTCTCCCTCTCTTGTTGTTTTCTTCCAGTACCCAACTCCAGCAGACATCCCCTGCTACCTAAAGGCTTCCCCAGCCAGAGTATCAAGTAGGTAGACAGAGGATGCGCATCCTTCCTTCGGCTCCCCAGATCCAACCCTCCCCCAGTCTCATCCCCATCGCTGTAGCAGGAAACCTGCTGTATTTTCCCTTTCTTCTCTGAGCCTATTCCTAACAGATCACAAAGATCTTCTCTAGCCATACTTCCTCCAGCTTATCCCTTATCATCTCAGCTTCTAACAGCAGCAGGTGTTCCCTGATGGGCAGGCCAGGGAAACGGGCCAGCTAACTGAAAACCTTCACCATCCTTCTCCTCCAAACCCAGCTCCGCAGTTCATCCCTCTCTCTACAATGAAACACCTGCTGCAGCCTTCCGTCCCCCTCTGCCCCTCTGTGGAGCCCACAGACCTTCCCTTCTTCCCCCTACCTTTTCACTTGTAGCATTATCCCAGCTCCCAACTCCAGCAGGCAGTCCCTGCTAACCTACAGATCACCCCTGCCAGGGAAGGCTGCAGATAGACTATCTGTAGATCCTCCCCCCTCCTGTTGCTCATTCTCAGCAACTGGGGTAACCTTCCTTCGCTGTCTCCCCATTCCAAAGAGATGAAACAAGCAGATCCTGGTTGAGCACTCTGTCCTCCTCTCTCCCGTGAAGTCCTCCAGAATCCTAGATTCTCCCCCATTCCTGACTCTCAACTCTCAATACCCAGAAATACATTTTGCCTAGAACCCACAGTGGCCGTAACTATCAGGTCCAAAGAAAATTTCTTATCAGAAAATATACAGACATGACACACTGCAGAAATCCAGAGAAAAAACAGAAACCAAGATGCGGGGCAAGGGGAGAACACCCATTCACCAAAGAGAAATCCAGAAATTGGCACCTAGATGTATAATAATCCCAAACCCAGATGCCTAGATGCTAGCATAAAACACAGTCAATAAGAGCCAGGGTGAGATGTTTCCACTAGAGCCCAGCTAGCCTACACAGCTGACCCTGAATCGATAGAGCTGAAGTCCAAGAGAAAGGCCTTAAGACAGCTAGAGGGCCTTAAAGAACAAATAATTAAATCCCTTAAAGAAATTTAAGAATACAAACTGTATTACAAATTACAAACTGTAATGCCAATCCAGGGAATGAGCGAAACAGTTCAAGAGCTGAAATCGAAAGTAGAATCACTAAAGAAGGCACAAGCTGAGGGGATTCTGGAAATCAAACATTCAGGATTTTGAACAAGAGCAGAGGCATGTGTTACCAACAGAGTACAAAAGATGGGAGAGAGAATCTCAGGTGTTGAAGATACAATAAAAAAAAATAGATACATTGGCCGAAGAAAATCTTAAATCTAAAACAAAACCTTCCAACACAAAATATCCAGGAAATATGAGACACTATGAAAATATTTAACTTAAGAATAATATGTATAGAGGAAGGGAAAGAAACTTACCTCAAATGCCCAGAAAAGATTTCCAACAAGATCATAGAAGAAAATTTTCCTAGCCTAAATAAGGAGATACTTATAAAGGTACAAGAAACACAAAGAACACCAAATAGATTGTACCAGAAACGAAAGTCACGTCACTACCTCATAAAACACTAAACACTCAAAACAAAGAACAGAAAAGCTTCAAAGAAAAAGACAAACAACAAACAAAGGCTGGCCTAGTACACAATAAGTGACTTCTACGTGGAGACTCCAAGAGCCACAAGGGCCTAGAGAGATGTGCCGCAGTCTCTCAGAGACCTCTGAAAAGCAAACAGAGAGAATATCAAAGTTAACAAAGTCAGAAATGTAAAAAAAAAAAAAAGCACAACAAGAAATAGGAAGGAAATCCAGAGAATAAGGACATAGTTTAAAAATCTGTACTCCACCCAAGTTGGAAAATTGAAAAGAAATAGATAATTTTCTCAGTAGGTACCACTTTCCAAAGTTAAATCAGAATCAGATAAGCAATTAGAACAGACCCATACTCCTAGTGAAATAGAAGCAGTCATTAAAAGTCTCCCAACTAATAAAAGCCCAAGGCCAAGTATTCTACCAGACTTTTAGAGTTAACACTTGCATTCCTTGAATTATTTCACAAAATAGAAAGAAAGGGAATCCTGTTCAATCCATTTTATGAGGCCACAGTTACTCTGATACCCAAGCTGTGTAAAGACTCAGCAAGAATGAGAATTACAGATTAATTTCTTTCATAAGCATAGAGTTGGAAAAACTCAATAAAAGACTAGTGGACTGAGTCCAAAAACACAATAAAAAGATCTTCTACCATAATCAAGTAGGGCTTCATCCCAAAGTTGCAGAAATCGTTCAACATAAGAAAATCTGTCAGTGTAAACCACCACACAAACAAGCTGAAAGAAAAATCCTTAGGGTAAAACCAAATACTACTGGTCTAAAAAAAAGGAACAAGAAAATGACTCATAATGATATTCTCCTATGCTCATAGATCAGGCCTTACTTAGCCACCCTCAGAGAAGCTTCCTCCTGCAGCAGAACAGTGGCAGCGATTCACAGCCAAACACTATGCACCAAGAGAGTCCTTGGAACACACAGTTCTAAGTTGGATGTTTCCATCAAATCCCTCCCCTCATAGCTCAAGAAACCACATGGAAGAGGAGGTGGACAGGGTATAACAGCCAGAAGGGTTGGAGTCTGCCAGGAGAACAAGGCCCTAAAAATCAACTGTAGATGGCTCATATGAGTCCCCAGAGACTGAAGCAGCAAGCACAGAGCCTACACGGGTCTGCACCAGGTTCTCTGTCTGTATTATAGATTTCACTTGAGCACTTCTGTGGGACTCCTGAGTGTGTGAACAAGACGCTCTCTGATTCTTGTGCCTGCTCTTGTTGCTCTTTTCCTTTTGTTGGGTTGTCTTGTCCAGCCTCCATATGAAGGTTTTAGTTTTATCTTATCATATATTGTTTTTGTTATATTTGGTTGTTATCTCTTAGAAACCTGTTCTTTTCTAATGAGAGACAGAAATGGAATGGATCCAGAGGGGAGGGGGAGGTGGGTAGGAAGAGGGAGGAGTAGAAGGAGGGGAAACTGTAATCAGGATATATTTTATAAGGAAAAATCTATTTCAATAATAGGATTTATATTTAGAAAGTAATAGAATAATAACGAAAATATTTTAAGTAAAATGTGTTGTTACTGGCAAAGGTAGGTAAAATGGTCACCTCTTTATTAAACATAAACAGGGCCCTATACTTATTAGTTCGTAAGTCACACAGTAGAAGGCCTATTAGCATAACATGCATAATGCATTCATTAGTGCAAGTAACCTAAAGTTAGATGATATTCAGAGGTTATGTGCAAATACTGCATCTTCTCAAGGAAGAGCTTGAACATGCCAAGATTTGGGTAGCTTCTGGGATTTCTAAGGAGCAATTCCTCCTGGGCACCAGGGGACTATTGGGCTTGGAATTGAAAGGCTGCGAACATAGGTGGTATCCTTAAATGTGATTAAGCAGGATCTATTAATTCACAGTAAATGATGCTGCCCTCCAGCTCCTCACCCACAGACTCAGTGACATCTATTCATTCTAAGAAAGGGCAGATGTCACTTGAAAAACAGAAAACCAGTGCACAGTTTTCAGTTCTATCAAACTTCAAAAATCCCGTCTTTCACGTCTCTCCGGACAAATACGGAGACCCAAGGAAAGTCCTTCCTATGAACATGGCGGACACAGGACCTGAAGAGAGCACATTCTGTCAGGAAGCAGAAAGCCACAAGGACAGACTTATTTGTTGCTGGAATGGTAGAACGTCAGGAGAGATTCTAGGGTGTCTAAGAAGATGGTGCTGGATTCTTTTGGGTTCAGCAAAACATGAATCCAGGAAGAATTAAGGAGACTGACTTTTGCGAGTATGGTCTTTAGACTTTATATCTAGCTGTAAGATTGCCTGTGTCTTGTAGGGCCATAGTAAGTGTGCCATATGGCATCTTTAAGGACCACGACCCTCTGAATTTAAATGTCTATGGAGGAGAACCGAGAGACAGGCAGCGAGCAAGCCAAGCAGTTTAGCCTCATTACGAGCACCCCGCATTCCTTCAATACTGATTTTTTTTTCAAGGTGCATTTACTCCTGAGTTTTGCAAGAAAACTATAAACTGAGCAACTTAAAACAACAGGCACTTAATCTTTCACAGTTCGAGACAGTAGGAGCCCCAGATGAACGTGCAGGCCAGACCGCTTCAGTCCTTGAAACTCGGAGAAACTGTTGCAGTCCGCTTTGCTGCAGGGCTTGAGTTTCACTGGCCTGCAGATGCGCTTTTCCAGCCTCTGCCTTGTCTTCACGCTCATAGCCTCTTTTATCAGCAAATCCTACCCCAGGGAAGGTCACATACTGAGGTTTGGAGACGAGGATTTCGGAAACCACGATTTTATTCACTTCAATGGATTCAAGTTCAGAATATTCTGGGAAAAAAGATAAAAGTTCACGAGGAGGGAAGACATTGGCGTAATCAAATGGAAGAAAATTATAATTTTAGGTGGTTGAAATATTCTTACAGTCATGATTTATGTTACTTACTTTTCAACTACAACTGAATTCTTCACTGAAAATATATTTATAGGCACTATGTAATTTGTAGCTTTTAGGTCTAATGGCATTGTAGAGGAATCAGATAATATATACAACATATATATATATATATATATGGCATAAATAAACGCACACTGTAGACCCATCCATCTTGTAGCCAATCGATTCTTCCGAAGAGTAGGTATGAGGAACTGGAAATGGATACGTATGGAAGGAAAGGGAAGTCAGCAAATATTACAGGACATTTGGGGGGCACCTCTCTCAGTTCCTTATCCCATCTCCTCTGCCAGGAAGCTAACTCTGTGTCCGTGTCAGGGCAGTAGTGTAAATCATTGGCTTCCTCTTTGCCGTCAGTCACTAATGTTGCCTGGCTACAAACCGTACTGCTTAAGGTCTCTGGGGACCATCACCTCTGAAGACCCGCCGCTGGATGGAGCGGATGCGTCTGGCACAAGGGAGAAGTCAGGTGATTGCAGACCAGTTCAGACACTGTGAATTTGGTTTGCTTTTGGGGCGCAGAAACTTTTACACAAGAAAACTTAGTACAACCCGTTTAGTCCATCTCTATATCCTAATATATAAAAAGCCTTACATTTCAAATCACTTTGAAGTTTAAGGTGATACAGACCCATAGTGAAAGCAGACTGCCCTCTTTCTTGGGTTCTCACGTGTCTTCCTATTTAAAACAGGGACAGGATATAGTATGGAAACTGGAGCATGAGAAAGGGCATGGGTGTCAGACTAAGGGAAGTCAGACGGTGGCGTGTGCAATGAACGCTAGGTTACAGAAATATTAGAAACTTGGGTACAATTTGAGCAAGCAGAGTGGAAGATAGGAAATGATCCAAAATCTGTAATTTTTCAGCATCTTAATGGCACCGTGAATAAAAATTTCACCTCTTGCAGACCAACACAATAAGTTCAGGCCACACAGGTGATGTTTATATGAAATACAAATGAATTTCATGGTTATCTTCAATTCCCCTCATTATATATATATATATACACACATATATGTATATGTGTGTATATATATATATGCAAATATTCTAAATAGTTTTTTAAATTGAAATTAGAAACCATTCTTGCCCAAGAATTTTGAATAAGGGAGAGTCCACCTCAGCCCCAGGACCTCCTCATGCCCTCTAAGTTTGACACTTAAGCTAAGTTACAGTAGAAATCGTTGGCATTATAAAAGGCAGAAGCAGACACTGTGAGGATATGATGGCGGCATGTATAAGACACCACGGATCTACTGACACATATACATACATGATACACGGTCATGCATGAGGACTACGGTGTCAAACAATACTGGGCCTTATTGCTCCTACAATGAAGGCTTCAAGATTACTTCGTTTTAGACTGTTCGAGGACAAGTTCACTCTAAGAAGTTCAGATATGGATGGAATGAATGAAAACTAGATGTTTAAAATTTTCCCATCCAAGGGTGAGGGGAGTCACACTCTTCATGTTAAGAGTGAATGTTGACACCATATTCTCCACATAACTTGTTTTTCAGTCAGTGAATCTGAAAACCAATCAAGAGTGCCTAGAAATGTCTTTCTGTGTACTGTCCATCAGGACGTGAATAGTCTATGGTATCTGCTTCCCCCAGACAGAATGCTCAGCCTCATCAAGCGCCGAAGTCAATTTCTCCAAGGAGTATGGCCTGAACCAGCATAACCATGAGCCAAGTTAGAGGATTCCTCTCCTTAACAATTGGCAAAGCTGCTTAGGGTATGCATATGTTGTTGCGGCACCTACTCATATTGTACCCGATTGGCTGGCAGAGAAAATAACATTAACATTCAAACAAAATATAATTTTTTTTTTCGAGACAGGGTTTCTCTGTGGCTTTGGAG
>NC_022023.1:31250987-31265821 GCF_000317375.1 Microtus ochrogaster | reverse complement strand
TTCTGCTCTATTCACTCCTCCCACCTACGTTCTAACCTATCAGGGCAAGCAGCTTCTTTATTTAATCAACCAATGACCTTCCTCCATCAGGATTGTCCTTGATGCTTTTCTGTAGATTCTGAGGCTACACCATAGCCATCAGGAGGGCCAAAGTGGATGAATTATAGACTAATGGCCTCTTAGCTTATCTTCCAGTACAGGCTGTCTCTAGTAGAGTAACTTGATCATAGTGCTAGTGCTTAATATTTGACAATGTTTGTATTGCTGACAGAAAAATGGCTTACCCCATTGTCTTTGTGCCTTCTTCTTGTGACCGCAGCAAATACCATGACAAAGGCCACACAGAGATAGATGGTTTAGTTTGGTTCATAGTTTGAGGTTTGTGAAAGCCTCAGGAATTTAGATAGCTGATCATACTCCATCCACCCAGGAAATGGGGGAGGTAGGTGGTAACATTCTCACTTATGTCCTCCATTTTACAGAGTCTGGGATCCCTTGTCAAAGTATGCTCCTTCCCACTGTTGAGTCTTCCCATTTCAGTGAGAGATAATCCCTCATAGGTACATCCAGAATCCCAACTCCTAGATGATTCCAGATCCTGTCAAGTTGATAAATCTACCATGATACCCACCATGACTTATCTAAATCTGATTTTAGGCCAAACACATCAGGCCCCACCATCCAACCCTGGGCTACCAGGTGCTGGGCATCCTCCTTCTTCCCTGGAGACACTAATGGGTTTCTTAGCTCAGCTTCCTCAAGGTCTTTCCTCTGAAGCCCCAATCACAACATTTGGTTTGGTCCCCTACCCCCTAAGATCAGACCCAGGTCACCTAACAGTGAGTCCTTGCCCCTTTGTGTGTGTGTGTGTGTGAGTGCTTTAAAAAAAGGGTAGGTTAGAAATACTGTGTGTTTGCCATATAAATGTGAAATCTCTCTTATTTGTAGGTGAGAAGGTCATGGCTCTTTATGTTTGAAGATTATCTTTTCCATCTGCCCATCTTCCTCTTCAAGGACCAATCTCATTTCCACAAATTTGACCACACTGGCTTTACAGATCCACAGCCATTGTTTTCCTGTTGATTCTTTATACGTCCGTCTTTGTCTGCCTATTGCCTTTGTTCCATTTACATATCTGCCATTGGCTGGTCATCTCTGTCCACTCAAATGTCTTTGCAGGACCATTTGAAAATAAGCTGCTGACCCAGAAACCACAGGTGACGTTACTGGAAAGCCCCTCTCAGCGGTGCTTTCCCTTTCCTCGTTTCCAGGGCAACCGTTGCCATTCATTTCTGGCTTGTCTCACCAATAGTGTTTTCGCAATAATAAATGTATTTCTAAAGAGCTTATTGACTGTAATCATAATTATCCTGTTTGCTTTACTATAATCATTTTCTTATTTGAGGTCAGCCTGTAGGGGGAGGACCACTGAAGAGCTGAACATACTAAAATACTTCGTTGATTTTATCTAAACGATTTTTAAATCTATCACAGCACATATGTAGGAAATAGAACTGCCCATTGGTACCTCAGGGAAATGGATTCCAAGATATCCCTCAAAAATATCCAAATCTGTAAATATCCAGTTTCTTGCTTAAAATGGCAAACAGTTTGTGTGTGCTTTACCCATGACCACCTGTATCCCTTACATCATTGCTAGGTGACCCAATCCCATGCAAATTTCAGTTGTTACAATTTTAGAAAGAGACAGCAGGAAAGAGAAACATCTACATGTTCAACCAAATAATCTATTTTCATTGTTTTCTGTCTGTGACTGGCTGAATTCACAGATACCTAGCCCTACAATATGAAGAGTTGAGTGTGTGTGTGTGTGTGTGTGTGTGTGTATGAGAAGAGAAAATGTGAGAACAAAAATACATACATATATACTCCCTCAATACATGAATTTATAAATATTGACTTGTTTGAAACAGATTGGTTATTGATTACCACATTATAGTAGTTTCCATACAAATAAAGCCCCAAATAACACAGTGTTTTGGTTCAGGCTGGTTAGTGTGTTCCTGCTACACCAACCAATTTGGAATGATATCTAATCTTTTTCATAACATACGTAAAATGAACCCTTTAAGCATGGAGACAAGAGGCAATCTTTTCTACGCTCTGAACACATAGTAAGAATGCTGGCCACTGTTGAGTGAGAGGGGAGGGTTCTTGCGAAGAGGTATGTAGAAAGAATTATTGATTTCTAAAGTTGATGTTTCTTGAGACACCAAATAAACCTATGATCTGTAACACACATGGGAGCAATAAAGCAAATTGCTGAGTGGTGTTGCCAAGGAAGTCAGAAAAGTGGTACATCCTTCCACTAGAACCAGGCTATTGCAGATGCTGAAGAAACTCGGTGCACATTCCTGGAACACAAATGGCGGGTACTAAGTGAAATTCTGCTATTAAAGTCAATCAGAGAATGAGAATGGTCCCCAAAGAATCCGTGTCTATTCCAAGAGAGAGAGAGAGACAGAGAGACAGAGAGACAGAGAGACAGAGAGAGACACAGAGACACAGAGAGAGAGACACACACAGAGAGAGAGAACAAATGAATAGTTATTTCCCAACTACCGAGTGTGCTCCAGGCCCAGGGGACAAAACCAAAAAAGTTAAAATTAAAAGGCCAAGAAGCCTTGCTTCTATCTCAAAGTAAAGTAAGCAAATGTTAACATAAAAAGGTTACCTCTGCAAAGATGGTATATATAAGATTATTTTCAGAACAGAAAGGCAAACGTATTAGTTGACTATTCTTCTCTTGCTTCTACTTAATGCATCTGAGGATCACTTCAAATCAACATCAGATTCCTTTGTAAAATCTCATTTCCTCGTTCAGTCAGTTGAATAATGGATCCAGCCCTCTCCGTGGGTTCTGGGGTCAAACATGGCATGAAAGATTTGATGCAAATCTTGAAGTGAGATTCTCCAAACCAGCTGGTGGGGTAGTAAAATGAATCAGTCTGCAACTCTTGGGGATGTGGCCAAGTTCCACTCAGTGCACACTTCTCGGGGGTCCTGCCAACAGGAGTTAAGACTTAACATCCTAAAGATTTCTATTCATGCTGCTGTGGCGAGCGAGGAGTGGATTTTCCCCAGAGTGCTTTGCAGTGACTTCTTTCATCAGGAGTAAAGAGATTTACTTCGAGTGTTCCTTTAGGCGGCTTGCTGTATGCCTGTCATTCTGTTCTCTCCGCGGGGTCTGATTTTTGTTTCTTTGTTTGCCTTTTCTGAGCTTTTAAGAGTTCTTCATACCTTAAAAAAAAATGAATCTTTTCCTCTATTAGGCAAATTGTAAATATTGTTCCAAGCTTGTCCTTTTACTTTCTTGTTCTTAATTCTCAAGCCTTATTAATATAGTAAAAGGAGCATTTTTCTCCATTCCCACATTATCCACACACACCTTCACGTCTGTATTTATTATCTGGATGGTTTGATTTCCACACTGGTGTTTCTGTTGCATTGGGGCTTTAGTTTGATACATGCATGGTGTTCTATCAGGGCCTATAACTTCAGCTTTCCCCTGATTGCCACGTTTAATACCTTCCATGAAATTGTCATTGTCCCTGCAGTGTAGACTCACATGGCCACAGACTAACCCTTTGGTGACCTTCACCCTCTACTGCCCTGCCCCCCGGAATGTGAGCATACTTTCCTGCTCCCAGACTATGGCAAGAGTGGCGGAAAGTCGCTCTCTTGGCAACTATCTATTATGTAGCAGAGAGGAAAGGAAGCCAGCCCTGTGGCTATGCTACACGGCAAGGCTCATATGGCCAGCAGTAAAACTTGCTCCGTTCATCCTCCATTGTGGGTTGTAAACAAACAGATTTCTAAGAATGACATGGAATCCAAAGGGCACTCAGCACTGGGGACGGTGTTTCCTGCACAAGCAAGAGGTGCAGTTCAACAGCACAGAGCAGTGGGATGTACCTGGGGAGACAAAGACAGGTAGATCCCTGGTGCTTACTGGCCACCTAGCCGAACTCAGCAGGGATCCTGATCAGGGAGACCCTGCCTCAGAAAGCCAGGTGGACAGCTACTGGGGCATGACAACAGAAGTGGTCCTCATGACACATGCACCCACAGGTTCATCTGCACACATGTGTGCACACACAAATGCAAAGACAGACAAGTGATACCCAGAGATGTGCAACGAGGCCACTGGCTCACAAAGGTTAAGAAAACAAACAAACAACAAACAAACAAACAAACAAAACCCTTCATCTTTGGAACACTTAACTGGCAATTACTTTGGTGTTAATTTCAATCTACTAACAGAAAATAGGAAAAAGTAGAGCAGCAAATAGCAATTCAACTCTGGCATCTACAGACTTTCTAAGAAATTAATGAGTCCAGCACCTTCAATTTCATTTGGCTGCTGCCTCCTCCTTTTAAGGCTTCTTGTGTTTTAGTACCCCCCCCCCCACATCTAGTTGTACTCTAGTTTTGATAGTGCATTTTCTCCTTCTTTGCCTTGATCAAGCATGTTATCAATATTTCAAAGATTTTTCTTTTAAAAGGATTCCAAAATCCTCATCTTCTTTTACATAACTCACTATGTTGTTTTTTTATTCCTTACAGTGTGCGTCTTCCTTTTCCAGTCCTTTAGTTGGCAATTTGATCGACTTGTTTTCATTTCTCTTTTATAATAAGTATTTGCTGTTAATATTTTTCATTTCTCCTTCATTAGGTTTATTCAATAGACTTCCATGTTTATGTTTTATTAGCAGCTTTTTGACTTGGAATTGTTTAATGGGGAATTTTGTAATTATCCAATTAGTTCCTGGCTGGCCCGGAAGAAAGGATACTTGGCTCAGCATCCCCAGTGCAGGGATGAAGGTACATAAGGTGTCGGTGTGCACTGCATCCCCACCTGGCCCCAGGCAGCACTTTTGATATTGCTTTCTGCTTCCTGAACTCTAAGAAGAAGTTTTCCATCCTTTCTACTTTATTGAACCTCCTGAAGGTCCCTTCATGCCCTGTGGCTAATGCTCATGGATATCATGTTATTTGAACTCATGTTTCCTGTTACTGTGGCTGCAAGTTTTGTATCTTTATTCTATTAATAACCACATAGCTTTGTATTCTATTCAAATGCCGTTCAAGTTTTTATATTCTATCTGTTTAATCAGTTTTAGAACACAATGGTGGGAAAAATACCTCTTTGTTTGATTCTTTTTTTTTCTTCAAATTTCTCATGGTTTCTATTGGCACAGATGTTATTTTATTTTAAATACAGGTATAAGACTACTTATATGTTTGATATATATATATGTATATATATATATATTAAAAGGTATGTTGGAGATTAGCTTATTTATATTCTGAACTGTATTTTGAAACTGTTGCGTTCTGTCTCTCATACTCTTTAATTTCAGAAATTATACTTTCTTTGTGTTAGTCATGTATTTGACACGCAGCATAAATGCTTGCTTATTTTGTATTGTGAAATTCTTTATTTTTATTTAATTGGTAGATGAGGCATGATCTTTAGGATGACATTAGCTGTGGGATTCTCATACACTTTATTTATTATGCTGAGGTATGTTTTCTCCAGCACTACTCTGTCTAGAAATTTTACTATATAGGCATGTTGGATTTTGTCAAAGTCTTCTTAAGCATCCATTGAGATGATCATTGGACTTTTTTTGCCTTTATGTACATTTAGTATGATTTCCTACCTTTTTTTTTTTGGCTTGAGTATGTTGAAGTATTCCTAAATCTCCAGGATAGATCTATCTTGGTCAGGTGAATAATATTTTTGATGTCTGTCTGTGCTTGTTGCAAGTAAATACTTGAGGATTGTTAAGCCTATGCTCATCAGGGATATTGGCCTCTGCTTTTCTTTTCCTGTTGTGTCTTTACCTGATTTGTTAGTAGACAGATACTAGCTTCATAGAATTTATAAATGCTTTTGTTTTTTTCTTTACGCTTGAATAGTTAAGAAAGAGTGGCTATGGATCTTTGAAATTCTAACAGAATTCTGTGAGGCCATAGGGACCTAGATTTTTTTTTCAGTTGGAATATTTTTTAAATTACTGTTTCAATATCCTCATTTGTTGTGTGTCTATTTACATAATTGATCACTTTTGGAATGATGTTGTGTTGGCTGCACCTTTAAGTGTTTGCACTATGTTCAGATAGGGCATGTAGAGTCATAGTGGTTGTTCGAAGCTCACCAAGAAGGTGGTGTTCCATTTTACAGAAGTTTCCATGGTCTGTAAAGCAGATTATATATTCTTTAGTATTTGAGGGGAATACTCTACAGATGTCTGTGAATTCCATTTGACATTAAGATGTCATTCATTTCTAATCTTTTTTTGCTTATTTTTTTTTTGTCTAGATGACCCATCTACTGGAGAAAACAGGGCATTAAAATTACCTACTGTTGATGTTAATCTGTGCCTTTAATTCCAATTACACACACACACACACACACACACACACACACACACACACACACACCAGGCTGTGAGGCTGTGTAATGGCCTTAGCTATTCTAGAACTCACTTTGAGGACCATGTGGTCCTTGACCTCATAGAGATCTACTTGCCATTGCTTCCCTCTGCCTCCAGAATGCTGGGATTAAAGGCACGTGCCACCACATCCAGATGATAACTTACCTTTTTAAAATTTCTTTTCTTTTTCTTTTCTTTTTAAAACTTTGATTTTACCTTTTTTTTTAAAAAAATATGTGATCTGTTTTATTTTTTTCCTTTAGAGGAGAGTTAGGCTGCTGATCTATGAAATTTTTTTCTCACTATAGATATTTATAAATAACCATCTAATAACTAATTCAGTTGCATTCTTCAAGGTATAACGTTCATCTCAAAAAATATTATAACTTACTTTTTGGCTTTCTCCCCCTCTGTGTTTTCCCAGGACCACCTGAGAGCACAGGCACCCAATTAAACCTGGGCATCTTTTATTCGGTCTGATTTGGTCTGATTGGGATTATTTGTGTAGGCGGAGAGGTTAGTTTAAGAAAATACTTAATATTTGGAGGTCCCATCAGGGAGCTGTTTTTTTCCACTGTCCCAGGGCCATGTGTTCGAAAAATGTCTTTCTTGCGCATGCTCTCTGCCAGGCTAAGATCGGCTTCCTCTCAGTGAGTTCCCCTTTTGGAGTATATGCTGCTAGGGTCCTGGACCCATTATGTTTATGTTCGTCAATTTTCGGGCTTTCCTGTTAGAGTCACAGGCCTGTGCCAGGTACCTGATTCAGGCGATGAACCGGGTCTCACTGAGATGGGACTGAATGGATAGAAACGCCTGCCACTCATTTCTCATCACCCCCTGTTTCTGACTCAAGAGCTCTGTCCTGGTGGATGCATTGCAACAGGCTTGAGTCCCAAGATTTGACATAGATTTAGAAATGGCTCCTTGTGATTCAAAGCCAGATCCTCAAGTGCCCTTGGGCTGCCTTTTACAAAAATATCCTTTTAAATTGGGGCTAACATCTAATGTAAAAACAAACAAGGCTCCAAAAGCCCCTGGTTTCTAGATGCACGCTCCCGCCCCCACTTCCATTCTCCACTCCCCTCCCTACTTCTCTCACTGTTCTCTACAATGGATCTGAATCCCTCTTCCCCACCCTTTCTAAAACTCTATAGGTGTTCCTTCCTTGTTTTGTTCCCTCTTGCAGCATCTGCTAATCTGGTTCTTAATTGGATCACCTCTGTGCTTCCCTGGCTTCTGCCGCTTGCCTAAAAGTGTTTAATTTGTCTGTCTGTTAGAATAATGTGGCCACAGTATGATTGTTTTATGTCTATGTGAGCATGTGGGTGTGTTTTTACAGTATGCTTGCTTTATGACTCTGTGTGTATGTGTGCGTGTCTTAAGATCTGTAAAACTTTTAGCTCCAGATTACAATAGCTCTGGAAAAATACAAACACATGGGTAACCTCCTTTTTGACCCCACCACCATCGTGGGTAAGAGTACCCACATGTGGCTAGTACTCTTTGATTTATTAAAATATCCCTTTTAATCTTACATTTACTAGCATTAGTAAGCTGTAATTAATTGGATAAAGTACATGTCCATATTTAGCTTATATGTCTAGTTTAAATATAACAGGTAATGGTACCCAATTCTCAAGTACCTTACAGATCTGAGAGTACGGCATTTAACAAAAGAGCTTCTAACACAGAGACATGCCAGCTCCCGCAGCATCATATAGCTCCTCCAAAAAAGATACGTGGTTGCAAAAGACCTTACACCTTGAGGCTTGTCTTTGGGTGTGGCAAAGCCACTTGCACAGCAAAAAGCTGCTTTTTACCTCTTCCGCTTCCTGGATGCTATCCCGGAGAATCGATCTTCTCATCCTGTCAAGACAGGTAGACTAAATCTCCCTTCACCCCCCATAGGAAAATCTTTGGCCTCTTGTACTCAGCAGCTAACAGCAAGCACTGTTTCTAGGCTGGTGTGTTCTTCTAGGACTAAGGAGAGACTTGGGATTACTTGTGTAGTAAAAAACTGTCTCATTTCTGCCCATTTATTCCCCTTGGATCTGTCTAATGGCATTTGATGACTTAAGGTACTGGTAGCCCCATACATCTAAGTTTCTACTATGTGAAAGAGATCTGAAGGTACTTTACGTTTTCAAGAAGCAACTGAACATAAAGGGCGATGCTAATGGATTCAAGGGGTCCCCCCCCCCGCATCCCAACCTGGCAGGAGAACTTGGTGGTATTATCCTCATGGAGCCAACCTTAGAGATATGAAGGATGCAAGCCTAAAGGGCCAGAGATTCTGACTCTAGGATCTCAGAGAGCCACTGAGGATAGGCAGCGTGTGACAGGAGTCTGGCACAAATCACTGAGAAGGTAAGAAGCCATGGGAGATCTCTGTGCAGAGCTGAATAAGCGAAGCCTGAGTTTCAGTGGGGACTCAAAATGCCAGAGCCATGAGATTTCTAGCTAAGAGAACTCGGAATGGAACTGCAGGGAATAGAAAAATCCTGAGTGCATGTTGCAGGCAGCAAAGCTGGAGGGCTTGGGTCCATCTAAAGTCTTTGAAGCTTAAGTCTGTGATGTAGAGCGAACAGCTAAAAGATACAGGGTTGGTCTCCTGGGTCTCGGTCTTGCTTTGGTCCAGTATTTTGTCACTATGCTCCCATTCCTCCCTTTTGGAATAGTAGTGTATATTTTATGCCATTATATGCTGGAAGTATGTAGTTTGCTTTTTGATATTACAAGGTTTTACAAGTAAGCAACTGGAGTCTCAGAAGAGATTTTTGCATGTCTAAACAGTGTTGAGACAAAAATGACTACATGGGCTTTTGGAGTTGGACTAGGTGAGTTTTGCGTTATGACACAGTAAAAAGACTATAAGGACTATGGTAACTTGAGTAGTTAATGTCCTTCATCATCTCAGGCATTGGAACACTTGGTAACCAAACAGTTCGTGGCACTGTTTGTTTGGGTAAGACACGTAACTTAGTAGACAAAGTGTGTCACTAGGCTTTGAATTCTTACTATCTTGTCTAATTTCAGTCTGATCCCTCTGGTTCGTGATTATGTTTGAAGAAGTATCTCTCAACTTCTCTTTCTACCATTGTGCCTGTTGCTTGCTGTTCTAATGGACTCTTGTCCATCTGGAACCATGAGCCCAACGAAACTTTGTCTTTTGCCAGTCCCTTGGTCAAGGTGTCTCTTGACTGGAACAGAAAAGAAACAAACACATCCACTTTGAGAATCTCTGTGTCCTTCCTGCCTTTCAGGATGCCTAGAAGAGTCAAATACTGACCTTAGTGAATTTCCTGTGCACCCAGTGAATCATGCAGCTGAATGGTCCAGCAAAACCCTGCCGACACAGTCTCAAGCTTGAATACTGCTGCTCCAAACACTTTCCTTTCATCCTTGACTTTCAACATTTTTGCTTTGATGCATCTAAGTCAGGAGCCCTTGATGTTTAAAGTAAACATCCCTACTTGGAGTTATTTCTGTCTATCCATGTGTTGATTCATCTGTAAATCAATTTTCGGAACATTTCAGCCATTGTGTGTGTGCTCCCTATTCCCTTTTTTTTTTTCCTCACATAAACTTCTGCGGCTACCCCCAGGTTCTCCTCACATCTGCAGCTCTGTTCTTACCTCTTGTTTTTGTTTGCTGTGTGTTGAATGTGTGCAATTACTGTTAATCTACCTTCACATCTTCCTAGTGATCTGTCAACTACATTCTCCTTCGTCCTGCTAGTGCTGATATTTTCACTTAAGTTTTGACAGCGCTTTATCTCACTTGCTTTTAAAATAATTTCTGTCTCTATATTGATAGTTTCTAGTTGCAGAAAGAAAGAATATATATATATATATATGTATATATATACATATATATATATATATAGATAAGGGTAGGGAGAAAGAGGAAGAAAGGAAGGAAAGAAAGAAAGAAAAGGAAGGAAGGAAGGCAGAAAGAAAGAAAGAAAGAAAGAAAGAAAGAAAGAAAGAAAGAAAGAAAGAAGAAGTGAGCAAGCCAGCCAACCAGATATTTATCTTCTTATGGGAGCCAACATCTTTTGTTTAGCTGCATGTATCATTTAGTTTTTATTTGAAATAGACACTTCAGATTGTATACTGATCTCTATATCCTGTGGCCTTTAGGCTTGCTTTTTCCCCCTCAGTTTTCTTACATGACTGGACTAATTCTAATCACTCTCCCCTGTGTTGCCTGGCTTCTGGTATCCCTGCTCAGGTTTTTGTTTTTTTTTTTTTTTATCCATTGGCTGTCTTTTTGGGAATCCCTTCTGGACCGTCATATTATCTGTGACAGCTGAGCATGACTGAATTTGGCTCTGTAATCCTCACCCTTTGCCACAGCACATGCGTGCCTGAGGACTTCCTTCCCTGATCCAGGAATTCACTGTTACCCATGTTTTTCCCTCAGAGCTAGAAGCCAGGAGGGTGAATCTCTGCTCTCTCCTGAAAGGACACAGCCTTGGGCACTGGTGCAGTCTTCAGTATCTTTGAAAATTAGTTTTTTTTTGTGTGGTAGTTTATTGTTGTTTGATCTTCCCGAAGTGTTCCCTTGGCTCACTGTAGCTTTTTATCTTATTCCTGTGTGACAAAAGTCTTAATCCACTTTGCTGTCAGGCCTCTTTGTGGCAAGAGAGATGGCTGCCCTTGAATATAGCTGGAATGGCACATGGGCACAGCCTTCCAGATCTTCAAGGACAAATGTCTTTTCAAGACAGCTCTCTAGGCCATGGTTCTTTCTGGCTTCTGTTAACCTGCAGGCCCTTTGACCTTAGTGGTTGCGGTCAGTAGCCTGAGGCCATCGGCTCTCTGGACTGTTAACCACAGGTCTGTGCCATTCCCTAGTGTGCTCTCTCAGATGTGACCCTACCCAGCTCTGTTGAGGATAAATTTGAGCTCTTCAGGTGATCGTTGGAAGAGCTTACCCGATGACTTACCTTCAAACCCAGGAAAAGCCTCTGCCCTGGGTCTGGTGGTGGGATTGCTACCTTACGTTTCTCAATCAAGTCTCTTTGGCAGAATGGCTTGTCCCTGGTTTTGATTTGCCTTGTCTGGACAGGACTGCAAGTGCTGCTGGAGAGGGAGCCATCCCCTGGGACCCAATGTGCTGACTATCGTACAGCAGGACCCTCAACCCAGGAGGAAGGAGCGGCGAGAGCCTGGCGCTGAAAGTCTGCTCCATAATGCGTCGAGTGGAAGCTTTTTCTTAGAATGAGGAGCATAGAGAAGCCTTGTTGCTCATCACTCCCCAAGAAGTAGACTTAGTGTAAGATCTTTAGCTCACGATACTAGTGAGGGCGGGTGGATGAGAACACAGGGCAGCCTGCATGGCAAAGCATTGCACTGCTTCTTACCAAGATGTGGCTCTTCTATTCACTTACGCATCTCCCAGAGAGTTGAAATTTGTTGTGTTTAAAAAACTGGTTTACACCGGTTAGCATTTTAAATGCCATCGCTAGGGAGAGGTCTCCTGAAGTGCTGATACTATTGTTTTTTTGGGTCCTTCCCGCTTGTTGGCACATCTGTGCCCTGGAATGATGCTGCTGACTCTGCTAAATCTGCCGGAGGCTGTGAGAAGCTGAGGGACCTGCCCGTGGTCGTCTGTTTTATGAGGGATGCAGCAGGGGTATGCCCTAGATCAGTGGTTCTCAACCTCTCTAACACTGACCCTTTAATAGAGGTCCTTGTGTTCTAGTGAACTCCAACTGTGAAATTATTCCATGTCTACTTCATTACTGCAGTTTTGCTACTGTTATGAATCATAAGATAAATATGTGATATGCCGCCCTGTGGGGGGCACGATCCACAGGTTGAGCACCTCTGCCCTGGATGGTCTGGTTCCAGCAGCCCTCATCTGTATGCTGTGTTTCACGGCCCAGCTGGGCAGGCCCAGGGTTAGCAGGTGAGGACTGAGGAGATCGTACTACATAATGAATAAAGCCATGTTTTCCATTCTGCCGCGATGGCCGCTAATTACAGGATCGAACGCCACTGAGTGGTTAGGGATTGTACAACGCTTTGTGAATCCTATCTGCGATACATGGAAGATGATGACGTTTCTGTTTGTTTTTGTTATGTTTTCAGAGTCATCATTTGGCAAAGCAAAGAACACCTCACACAATAAGAAATGAACCCCATAAAATGCTCAATTTAGCGTTTTCATTTTCAGCACGCCGTGCATTTAAGTGTTTCCATGTGAAAATATTGTTCAGGGAAGAGTGGCAGCCTCAGAGAAGGTTTAGGAGTGCACAGCACAAAGGTTTCTGGACAGCAGGCCTGGATCTGTTACTCTGAGAGTCATAGCAATTTCTTCCCCAGAGCACAGCTTCTGTTTCCTCCTTTGTATTTGACCCTGCCTGGCCTTCCCTGTCCCTGCCTGAACTTCCCTGTCCCTGTGTGGCCTTCCCTGCCCTGTATGGCCTTCCCTGCTCCTGCCTGGCCACCTCTGTCCTGCCATGCCATACCTGTCCCTGCCTGGCCTTCCCTCTCTCTGCTCACAGACACTTGTTCCTTGCCCCCCTCACTCTGCCTGCCAACCACAGATACCTAGTTTGGACTTCAGTAATTGTGTTCTTCTCTCTGATCTAACCCCATTTCTTCCCAAGCTGCCTCTTGGTCAGATATACTTTTCCTCTCGTAACCCCCGTCTTCCTTGCAGTACCCCTGTTTTTCTGTGTACATTGCATGACCAACTTGAGGGCTCCACTTACATATTCTCCCCCTTCTCCTCCCCAACCTCCTAAAGGGTCACAATTGTGCCACATTGACTCTTGTATCCCTGCCATCGTCACAAGAGATGCACCCTTTATTTGAGGCACCGAATTGACAATTAAACATTCCAGGAATGCTCAGAGGGATACTGCAGTACCAGGAGCAAACATCATCCACAGAGTAGACAATGTGGTGTCACCTAAGGGAAGACTATGGCATGACTCTTCTAAGCCTGTGAGTACAGTATCCTGTTTCTCTGTATTTCTTCGATGATTTCAAGGAAAGAGGCCTGGACCATACAGAGATCCCAATTTGAGTCACCAAAGGCTCCTGGCCTTCTTACAATAAATCATACATCACCAGATCCTAGGAAGATAATGCAGGTCTGCCTGGTGTATACAGTTGGGGACATGGAGGGCAGGTTGGGTAGGGAAGGCTGATGCCTGGAGTTCTGTGCAGGTCACTCCTGGTGGCCACATGGTTTATTCCCAACTCAAGGTCTGAGGCAATTGCAGGAGTTGAGATCCCAAGTAAGTCTGGGAACTGGATTGCTGTGGAGATCAGAAGGTCAGGGTAATTCCAATCACTGGAGCCTAGGGCAAGTTTCCCTAGACTTTGTCAGCGTTAGCAGATGTGGCGAAATATAGCCCAGGATTACAAAGCTACCGATGCCCCCTTCTCATCCAACAGCCAGAGTGCCCAGACTTGGAGACTGTGTCTCCCTGCTCGTGTCTCCTCCCTCAGTCTCCTACACCCTGGATAGGGTAGGAAATCCTAATACCACAGGAAGCTGCACACTTCCACGGAGCTTCAGGTATATGAGCTTGGCACCATAGGATCGGCAGCAATATGAGGCAGTAGGGACTCCAGGACACACACAAGCTGCCAGTTTAAAGCTCTACGTGCCCCTTGTCGTCTAGAGTCATGTGATACTGAGTCTTTGTAACTGTGTAGCTTTGTGAAGTCAAATAACCAGAATCAGGTCTAGGAAAAGATGGAGATCTGTGATGGTCTGGGACCAGAACTGTCTGCATCCACAAGAGATTCTCAAAAGCAACCAGTTCACGACCCGTTTTCCGTGTTTGTTCCTTTCTGGCTTTGAAATGAGCCCCAGGCACTGCATCACCTTCTGGCCCGGTTCCTCCTGGGAATGCTGCTCATCCCCACCCCACCCCACCACCAATTCGAGGGGTGGGGGAGACACCTCAGAGACAGTTGGGGGAGGATCTGCTGGTCTTCATGAGGTAACCAACAGCCTCACGCTCCTGACACAATGTGTCCAGCCGCCTCATGCTCCTGATACAATGTGTCCAGCCGGCTCATGTTCCTGATACAATGTAACCAGTTGCCCCACACTCCTGATACAATGTGTCCAGCTGCCTCACGCTCCTGCCACACTGCCTACCCTGCCAGGATGGACTGTCCCCTCGAATTGTGAGCAGGAACAAACCTTTCCTTCCTTAAGCTGCTTTTGTCTGGTACTTTGTCATAGCAGAGAGACAAGTACCTAGTACATCATCTTTCCATCTCAGGAAGTCTCTATGTTGGTACAGTCCGTTCATTTTTACTTATTCAGTTCTCAACACCCACTATGAAAACTGCTGCCCTCTCCCAAGACAACTGGGAGCCAAAACAGAATAAGGGC
>NC_022023.1:31243144-31249121 GCF_000317375.1 Microtus ochrogaster | reverse complement strand
GATTGCCTGGGGGAGGGGCTAGCTCATTTTGCGGGGTACCATCCCTTGGCTGGTTGTGATGGATTCTGTAAGAAAGGAGGTCGAGCAAGGTGAGGGGCACATCCGTATGCAGCGCTCTCCCATGGCCTCTGCATGGGCTCCTGCCTCCTGGTTCCTGTCCTGCTTGAGTTCCTGCTCCACCGATAAACTGTAAGAAGCAAGCAGGAGTGAACAACCCTTTCATGCCCAAGTCACTTTCGGTCCTGATGGTTTGTGACAACAATGGAAACTCTAGCTCGGGCAGACTGCTCATCTCTAAAGGTAGGGCAGTTGGCTCAAGGTCCGGCGTGAAGGTGAGGGAGCGTGGCATGTCACACCAAGGCTATTTCATCTGTGTCTGTTTAAGATTGCTAATGCGCCCTTTCCTGGGCTGTCACCGACGTGCTCCATTGTTCTTCCAGCCCTCCTTCATTCTCCTCAACAGCTACTTATAAACATGGAGGAAGATTCTATGCCACTGTTACTCATGTGCCCTTCCCAAACTTTCCATCACAAGCCAGCCTTTACTGGAATAATTGGATCATAGGATAGAAGCCACTCTAATAAATCTCATTTTTGTAGATATTGATATATATACATTCTCTCTTTCTCTCCCACACACACATTCATTCTATCAGTTCTGTTTTTCTCTAGACAAGCTTGATTGATACACCCTTCTTCTAGGTTTTCTCTTGTAATATACTGATTGAAAACTACATATCATTTGTCTCGTAGAGTTCCTTATCATCTATATATTGGTGTTTAGGATCTTTCACCTGTTCCTCTCTTCTCCATGTTTTGTGAGAATAGTATTCATATCTATATATGGAATAAGATTCACAGTCGATTCATTCATGTCAAGGTTTTGGCATGAATGGAAACATTTCTTCTAAGAGTAGGCACAAGAGGCCATCTGATTTCTGACTGTGATGTCAACAGCCATCTAGGCCCTTTGGTTGGAAATTAGTGATCTTCTAAATATTTATTCATTATTTACTGTTTTATTTTCTTGTGAAAAAAAAAAAAACCCAACAACTCAAGAAGGGGTTTATTACGGCTTAGAGATCTAGGAGACAAAGTCCATCATGGCAAAAAGAAACAGTAGCAGAAATAGTAGGCAACTGGTCAACCTGCATCTGTAGCCAGGAAGCAAGTAAAGAACAATGAATGTTTGTGTCCAGCTCCTTAATTCAGTTCTGAACTTGACCCCATGGATTCCTGTTGCCTGTATTTAGTATGAGTCTTCCTATCTCAGTTAACCCAATCTCAAAGTTTCCCCAAGAGATATAGCACATGGTTTGTATGAGAATGGTTCCCATAGGCTCATATGTTTGGCTGACTGGGTCCCAGTGGGTCAAACTGTTTATGATGGGTTAAAAGACTGGAGGTGATGTGCCCCTGGGGTAAAACTTTGAGGTTTTTTATATTTCTGCCATTCTCAGTAGCTTTTAGCTACTGCTCTGGCCAGCTGCCACCTGTCACCTGCTACCTCTGCTCCACCGCACAGGTGCTAACTCGCTGAAACCATAAGCCCCCAAAGAAGCTCTTGCTCCTGTAGATTGCCCTGGTCTTCATGTCTTGTCACAGGAATAGAAAAGTAACTAATATCCACAGCCAGAAGTTCTCCCCCTCCCTGAGGATAATCCTAAATTTCATCAAGTTGGTAGACAACATTAACTGGCTTTTGAAGAAAATAATTACATAATGGGGAAACATCAACATTATCAACTGCTTGGTTTGCTTCAGATAGCTTTTAATAGAAAAAGAGTTTTCAATAAGCAAATAGGATGATGTTTCATTTCTCCTTACTTACTGATTTTAAAGAAATCAACAATTTACTGATTCTCTCTTATGTCCTAGAGAAATTAATGATAAAATTAATTTATGGTTTATTTTTAAAAGCTTAGGAGGAAAGCGCTTTTAAAATGTATTTACCATAAAGAAATAACCAGATGTGGGCTTGGAGGTGCATGCTTGTAATTCCAACGCATGATGGATGAAGCAAAATGTTTGAAAGTTTAGTCCTAGCCTGGGTTATATATACTGGGTCTCTACACCGTCATGGACTCTATGTCCACCATCCCTCTGTAGTTCCATAAAATCCCTAGTCCTGTCCCTACAATATCTCGCCTGTGCACAAACTTACTGCGCCTCTACACGCCATCACTGCTTATTATCTAGGAACCAATTTTCCAATGAGGTCTTGTTTTGGCAACGCCTGCCATGTGACACTGGAGGCCATTAAGTTTTTGAAACACTATTAATCTTTGTTAAAATTTGGGTCTAGTGATTTCTCCTAATGTTGCACTTTAATGCATTTTCTTTGCTATCATTTTCAAAATACATTTGTTTGCATTTAATGTTAAGAGCACATCCTGACTTCTCTGTGGAACTCATGGTTTAGTTCATCTCATTTTTTGTGAAGCTCATTCCTTCTTCTCTTCTTCCCTCCCTCCATCTCTCTCTCTCCTCTCTTTCTTCCTCCCTCCCTTCCTCCCTCCCTCTCTCCCTTCCTCCCTTCCTACTTTTCCCTCCTTCTTTCTTCTTTCCCCCTCATTTCTTCTTGTTTCATTAACTTGAAAGACCAGGATCTGACAATTCTTCTTCCAGAGGCTCCTGCATGCTGGGAGAAGTGGGCCCCTAATCTGCCTGGTTAATTATAACTCATTTCTAAAAATCAATTTTTACTCAACTCGCTTCAAAATTTTGTTCAGTAATGACTATTACCTTAGCTTGGGTCTTCTGTAATGGAAATTCCACAGCATGGATAACTTACAAACACTCCTCTCTCATAGTTCTGGGGGTGGGGAAGTCCAAAGTCAAGGCACTAGAGGACTTGCTGTCTGGTTTCACGCATGATCTTCTTATAAGGACTCTAACCCCATTCCTGAAGACACTACTCCTATCCAATGAACTTCACACTTGGTTATAACTAAGAAAATATGATTGGCATTATGAGATGTAACTGAATATGAGGTCACAGGACTTCAACATGTGAATATAGGAAATATAAGCATCAGTCTGTTGTGATCACAAATTAAATCCCTGACAGTAAGAAAAAAAAAAGAAGCACAGTGATGTAATATTGAACTTCATAGTGCTCATATCAATAAATAGGTAAGCTTTTAAAATTGCATTCTGAACACATTAAAGAATTGAATAAAAGAAAAAACCTTAAATTCATGACCATGTAAAATAAATTAGTTGAATAAGAATTACAATTAAAAGAAAATGAAATTTAAAATTTTCCACTTAAAATAGATTATTCAATGTCAGGTTCACACTTAAATTAGCACCCGCATAAAAATCTAAAGCCCAGAAGTCAGCAGGAAGCATGATAAGTAACTCAGACAGCTTCTGCGTTTTTCTTTACAGTACTCTTACTGTTTATTTTAAAGCTAGTTTTTCTATTATAGGAATGTGCATCCTCACAGTGGCTGGAGACTGCTAAGCTCAGGTTGACATTGTTGCTCAAATGCCACTGGAAGCTTGCCATCACAAAGGGCAAGGGACCCTTCCTATTGCTTACTCATTTCCTTGGCTTCTCACTGTGAGATGAGCAGCCTCCTCTAGCAATGGTCCTGTCATACACAACAACATCTTTTCTACCATGGCAGAGTTCTCTGTGACATGGTTTTAAGCTTCTGATATGGGTATGCTGCCTCCCATGAGCCCAGATCAATTCTGGTGAAACCTCTAAAACAGTCCTCTATTAGTTCACGATCAGGTATTTGTGATGGTTGTAGAAAGTTGAGTAGCACAAGGACAAAGCAGGACCAAATAGCTATAAACCTTGTGAAACTGTTGGGAAAGCAATGCATACACCTGCATCCTCAGGGTGGCTGTCAGTAGAATGGAGACTTCCTGAGATTTACTTCCACATAAAACACAATGTTTGCCAAATTATTTAGATACTGGAACTTGAAAGATGATGAGTGTGAAATACATACATATAATACTACAGAACTCTTATACCTACAGCTAGCCAATAATTACAGCAAATGTTTAGAGCAATGCTTCTCAAAGGGACAGTTATGACATCTGAGGAGATAGCTTATTTGGTAATGTGCTTGTCTTGTACACATGACTTGAATCCAATTCCTAGAACCTAAGAGCCAGACATATGGCATGCTTGTGATCCCAGTGCTGGGAAGACAAATACAACACGATCCCTGGTGTCTTGCTGGCAGCCAGCATAGCCTACTTGGTGACTTAAATGCAAGTATGCACTCGTGAGTGTGTGCATGTAACACACATACTGCATGCATGCACGCACGCACACATACACTTGATGTGCGATGTCCTTCTGTAGATGTGCTGCTTTTCTTGGTTGATGAATAAAGATGCTTTGGCCAATAGTTTAGCAGAGTAAATCCAGGCAGGAAATATAAACAGAGATATATATAGAGAGAGTAGGTAGAGTCAAGGAGGAACAATGTAGCTGCCAAAAAAGAAAGATGTTGGAACCTTACTGGTAGGCTACAGCCTCATAGTGATACACAGATTAATGGGCTAATTTAAGATGTAAGAGCTAGCTAGAAATTCACTTAAACTGTTGGTGAACAGTGTTGTAATTAATATAGTTTCTGTGTCATTATTCAGGTCTGAGCAGCTGGGACAGTGAATGAGCAGTCACCATTTACATGATGGCACCCACCATCTGGGGCATGGATCCATGGATCCACATAAGACCTAAAGAAAGATTAAGAAAAAAAGAGGAATTCTAGACCCACAAAAACAGGAGCCAAGCACACTTTCTTGGTATCTACATTTTTTGAGATAGACTATATTTGCTGGCAGGGAGCAGAGGCATGGCTCCTTTAAAAGGAGGCTTCCTGACTCAATATTAGCAGCAAAACCCACATGGCCTCTTTAAGAGATAGCTTCCTTGTTTATGCTGATAGCATGAATGGTTCTGGCTCTTTTGGGAGGTCCTGCATTTAAATGGGGTTTGTGAACAGTGTGCTACCAGTTGCTTAATAACAGCATGGACCTTCTGCATCCTTGGAGCTGGGGCTGTAAGCATGGCTAGGAGAGGCAGTGAACATACTTCTGCCATGTTGGATGGGTGGAACTAACAGGCAGGGCCATGGAGTTAGTCCTAGTCATGCCCACTTAGCATTTTAAAAACAAGAGTGCTACTGGTCATAAAATGATTACAAATATGCATAAAGACAGATTCAGATAGAAATAAACCTCTAAACAGGTCATAATGTACTTTAAAAATGTATATAGGCTTGGGAGAGAGAAGAAAAACAGTATAGACAGTTATAAAAAGAAATGGCTTTAAAAAATAAAGCAAAGTCTTTAAAGAGTAAGTAAAAGTAATATAAAAGAGTACAGTCATAGATTAAAGAAGCAAAGTAAAATAATTAAAAAAACTATTAAAAAGTAATAGAGAACCAGGCAGTGGTGGTTCATGCCTTTAATCCCAGCATTTGGGAGGCAGATGCAGACAGATCTCTATGAGTTCAAGGCCAGCCTGGTCTATGAGAGCTAGTTCTAGGACAGGTGCCAAAGCTACAGAGAAACCCTATCTTGAAAAACCAAAAAATAAAAAATAAAAATAAAGTAATAGAGAAAAAAGCTACATACAGATTAAATATACACAGAGAGTCTGGATTGTGTATATATTATTGTATTTTCTTTAAATTTTTTGACTGCAGAGAGACATTTGATTGTGGGGGCTATTAAGCTACCAACATATGTATTTTAAAGGTGTCTTTACTTCAAAATTTGAGTTCAAGGATATTTTACTTTGGAAAAGAGGTTCTGCTTTTGCTTCTATAGAAGATGAGAACCTATGGTTTGATGGAACAAAATCCCTCACAATGTCTCCATGAATCCCCCAAAAGAAAATACTTTGTCCAACAAAGAGCAGGAAGAGGCTTAGAGAAAACAATGCCGAAATTCCCAAAATTATTGTTTATAAATATTTGTTTTCACTTAAAGAGGGATA